>NC_085873.1:764112-811612 GCF_034702125.1 Engraulis encrasicolus
TGGAACAGCTTCAACAATGGGTTCTGGAACAGCCTCTACAACGGGTTCTGGAACGGCCTCAACAACTGGTTCTGGAACGGCCTCAACAACGGGCTCTGGTGCTGCCACTACCACTGGCTCTGGCTCTGGGACGGGCTCGGGTTCTGGTGCAGCCTGTAGGGGGGGAGGGGGAAAAGATAGATCACCATGGATACCAAAGTCAAAGGTCAGCTAATCCTGGAGAGAGAGCTGAGAGCTCAAATCAGATTATGATTATGATCATAGGGTATAATAACACAATAGCTTTGCCACTCCATCACCTTTGGCTGTTTCATTAGTGTAAAGGACTAAAAGCTGGACAGGTAGGAATAAAAACATTACTTGTAATAATTAAAACATCACTAGTGCACATAGCAGGATTAGTTAAACAAGTACACATGCACACTTCCCATTACATACCAAAAATGGCAAATATTTAGAGCTGTTGGCAGAGGCGGAGCTTATGGGTTATTGTACAAAGGACAATAGCCCATAGTGGGCCCCCTATGTCAGTGTATATCCCAAAGTCATGTTTCAAATAGTTTAGCAAGGCACATTTGGTCAAAGTTGGTCCCTCTGCTGCCTTGGGCCTGGGCCTACCACCCCCTCAGTCTCCCAGCTCGCTCCGCTTACGGCTGTCAAGTAGTCGTGGACTATTGGTTATAATAGGGAGCAGGGCCCGACCGATATATCGGGCCAATATTTAGCATTTTTAGGATATCGGTATCAGCCATACTTTCAATAAATTTCCACCGATAAGTTTGTATAACGTTCAAAACCAATTTTGCAGCCGTTTCGTTGTGAATGCATCTTCTACAGTATTCTGCTCTCCCCACTTTGAGTCTATGAGAGTTCATTATTATAACTAATAAATATATGTGTATATATAATAATAATAATTTATATTTCATTAAATTTCATTATTAACAATGCTTCTATATATCGGTTGCACATATCGGTTATCGGCCTCCCATTTCCATAAATATCGGTATCGATATCGGCCCTGAAAAAAACATATTGGTCGGGCCCTAATAGGGAGTTGCCCGAAGGTTGGCGATTCGATTCCTGACTCTGCCGGGTTGGTGGCGGGTGTGAATAACCAGCGCTCTCTGAGTTACCCTGGCACCATTACAACTCACTTCTCACACATGCATGGAGAATATTTGGAAAAGAAGCAACAGTGACATTAAGGACAAATAAATATTAGGGCTGGGACATTAATCCATTCATTTTGATTAATTAATCACACGATTCGATTAATTAATTAATGTGATTTAAAAAATTAATCGCAGTATAATATAGCTACATAGTTCTGGATTAGACCAGTGGAGGGCAGTATTACGCCTGATGGTGAACAGCCTGCTGAAATTGAGAAGAGTTTTCTCTTCTTTTAAAAATTAATAATATATTTAGATTAAGCTTATTTATTGTAATTATTAAAAATAAAATATTTTTCATATTTTTCACTGTTCTTAAGTCAGATATTTAAATGCGATTAAAATGTGATTAATTCGATTAATTAATTTCAAAACCTATAGATTAATTTGATTAAAAAAATGTATCGAGTCCCAGCCCTAATAAATATACAAGCTTATGTAACTTAGGTCTTCAAGCCGAGTCTGGCTCGAACTTGCGACCTCCAGCAAGACTGCGGCATAGGAGCACAGCTGCACAGCTGCACGTCGAACCACTGAGCTAAAGGTCTACACCAGTAACTAAGTTGCTATCGCTATCTACCAGTAACTCACTTGCTATTGTATTTACCAGTAACTCAGTTGCTATCGCTATCTACCAGTAACTCAGTTGCTATTGCTATTTACCAGTAACTCAGTTGCTATTTACCAGTAACTCAGTTGCTATTGACCAGTAACTCAGTTGCTATTGCTATTTACCAGTAACTCAGTTGCAATCGCTATTTACCAGTAACTCAGTTGCTATTGCTTTTTACCAGTAACTCAGTTGCTATCGCTATCTACCAGTAACTCAGTTGCTATTGCTATTTACCAGTAACTCAGTTGCAGTGGCGGCTGGTAGTCTGTCAAACAGGGGAGGCTGTTCAATTACAATATGTCCAGAACGCAAAAAAAAAAGGGGGGGGGGGGGGTCAATTTTGACACACACCTTATATTGGTCCTGTCACATATGGCCTGCCCTCACACACTGAAGGACTCTTGTTGAAACAAATTTGTTAATCATTAATCATTATCCCCCTTGTAGCCTATTCATAGGGAAATGTTTTTATTATTATTATTATTCATCAGGCCTACCTCCGCCACATAATGATGTGATTGAGTTTGCCTTCGTTGTCTTTGTTCATTACTGGGTGCACGGCTTAACAGCACAGTAGGAAAGGACTCGCCACTCACGGGACTTGGCAGTTAACCAGTTGATCAGACACCACGAAAGCTCAAAAGAAAAGTTTGTTCTTCCCTACCTTTTTCACCAAGTCAATATTAGGCAGTGCTCTGCTCTGCTCCTTGATATTCATTTTCTCCTCATAAGGACGACTGGAATTCGCCAGAATTTAATCCACAATGCTTGGCATTTCATTTTGCATAGCTCTCTAGCTTTCTTGCAAGCTAGCAATAACGAAAAGTAGGCAACCTCAACTTTTGAATTGGGAGATTAAAAAGGATAAGGACGTGCCACTATTAAGACTTTATTCGCAACACTAGGTTTACAAGAATATGTACACAAAACTGGAGTACAACGCAATGAATAGCTTCCCTACTGGTTATCACGACGAAACTTCTCAGTCAAATTAATAACATATCCGCATTTCGAAATGAAATCAACTACTGTAGCCTACTGACACGGGGTTCACCCAATCACAAGTCGGAGCTCCAGTCTCCGGTCCCTCCCCCCTCCTCTCTCTTCTCCATTCACTCCCAGTGAGGCTCAGTCTCAAAATTAAAAAAATTTCACGGCAATAGCCAATGACCGTTTAGCATTTTGCCATTGAAAAAGCGCACAATCCCACATGCCATTGAAGTCCATTGAGACTCGACTCGCTTGCGTTGTCATGAGCGGAAAAAAAAACTCGTACGAGCTTCGGGATCTTATTATAGATTGGTTTAATCTCTAAGTTGAGCACATGCATCTATGGAGCTGGGTCTGAAATAGCAATGATATTAAGTCGTGTAAAGCATTAGTTTACATACTATTTCTCCGTGATTTTGGACAGGAGGCGGCGCCTCCCTTGTACTCAAAGAGGAATCGCCTCTGCTCAGTTGCTATTGACCAGTAACTCAGTTGCTATCGCTATTTACCAGTAACTCAGTTGCTACTGTTATTTACCAGTAACTCAGTTGCTATCGCTATCTACCAGTAACTCAGTTGCTATTGACCAGTAACTCAGTTGCTATTGCTATTTACCAGTAACTCAGTTGCTGTTTACCAGTAACTCAGTTGCTATTGCCATTTACCAATAACTCAGTTGCTATTTCTATTGTATGTACAGCCTCCACAACGGGTTCTGGAACTGCCTCAACAACTGGTTCTGGAACGGCCTCAACAACTGGTTCTGGTGCTTCCACTACCACTGGCTCTGGCTCTGGGACGGGCTCGGGTTCTGGTGCAGCCTGTAGGGGGGGAGGGGGAAAAGATAGATCACCATGTATACCAAAGTCAAAGGTCAGCTAATCCTGGAGAGAGTGAGAGCTCAAATCAGATGATGATTATGATGATGCGGTATAACAACACATGATAGCTTTGCCACCTTTGGCTGTTTCATTAGTGTAAAGGACTAAACGCAGGACAGGTAGGAATAAACACATTACTTGTAATAATTAAAACATCACTAGTGCACATAGCAGGAATAGTTAAACAAGTACACATGCACACTTCCCATTACATACCAAAAATGGCAAATATTTAGATCTGTTGGCAGAGGCGGAGCTTATGGGTTATTGTGCAAGGGACAATAGCCCATAGTGGGCCCCCTATGTCAGTGTATATCCCAAAGTCATGTTTCAAATAGTTTAGTAAGGCTCATTTGGTAACCAGTAACTCAGCTGCTGTCGCTATTTACCAGTAACTCAGTTGCTATCGCTGTTTACCAGTAACTCAGTTGCTACCGCTATTTACTAGTAACTCAGTTGCTATCGCTATTTACCAGTAACTCAGTTGCTATTGCCATTTACCAGTAACTCAGTTGCTATCGCTATTTACCAGTAACTCAATTGCTATCGCAATGAACTAGTAACTCAGTTGCTATTGACCAGTAACTCAGTTGCTATCGCTATTTACCAGTACCTCAGTTGCTATCGCTATTTACCAGTAACTCAGTTGCTATCGCTATTTACCAGTAACTCAGTTGCTATTCACCATTAACTCAGTTGCTATCGCTATTTACCAGTAACTCAGTTGCTATCGTTATTTACCAGTAACTCAGTTGCTATCGTTATTTACCAGTAACTCAGTTGCTATTGTTATTGACCAGTAACTCAGTTGCTATCGCTATTTACCAGTAACTCAGTTGCTATTGACCAGTAACTCAGTTGCTATTTACCAGTAACTCAGTTGCTACCGCTATTTACCAGTAACTCAGTTGCTATCGCTGTTTACCAGTAACTCAGTTACTATTTATCGGTAACTCAGTTGCTATTTACCAGTAACTCAGTTGCTATCGCTATCTGCTAGTAACTCAGTTGCTATCGCTATTTACAAGTAACTCAGTTGCTATTGCTATTTACCAGTAACTCAGTTGCTATTGACCAGTAACTCAGTTGCTATCGCTATCTACTAGTGACTCAGTTGCTATCGCTATTTACCAGTAACTCAGTTGCTATCGCTATTTACCAGTAACTCAGTTGCTATCGCTATTTACCAGTAACTCAGTTGCTATTGACCAGTAACTCAGTTGCTATCGCTATCTACTAGTAACTCAGTTGCTATCGCTGTTTACCAGTAACTCAGTTGCTACCGCTATTTACCAGTAACTCAGTTGCTATCGCAATGAACTAGTAACTCAGTTGCTATTGACCAGTAACTCAGTTGCTATCGCTATTTACAGTAACTCAGTTGCTATTGTTATTTACCAGTAACTCAGTTGCTATCGCCATTTACCAGTAACTCAGTTGCTATTGACCAGTAACTCAGTTGCTATTTATCAGTAACTCAGTTGCTATTTATCAGTAACTCAGTTGCTATCGCTATTGACCAGTAACTCAGTTGCTATTGCTATTTACCAGTAACTCAGTTGCTTTTGTTATTTACCAGTAACTCAGTTGCTATTGTCATTTACCAGTAACTCAGTTGCTGTCGCTATTTACCAGTAACTCAGTTGCAATCGCTATTTACCAGTAACTCAGTTGCTATTGACCAGTAACTCAGTTGCAATCACTATTTACCAGTAACTCAGTTGCTATTGTTATTTACCAGTAACTCAGTTGCTATTGCCATTTACCAGTAACTCAGTTGCTATTGCCATTTACCAATAACTCAGTTGCTATTTCTATTGTATGTACAGCCTCCACAACTGGTTCTGGAACTGCCTCAACAACGGGCTCTGGTGCTGCCACTACCACTGGCTCTGGCTCTGGGACGGGCTCGGGTTCTGGTGCAGCCTGTAGGGGGGGAGGGGGAAAAGATAGATCACCATGTATACCAAAGTCAAAGGTCAGCTAATCCTGGAGAGAGTGAGAGCTCAAATCAGATGATGATTATGATGATGCGGTATAACAACATATGATAGCTTTGCCACCTTTGGCTGTTACATTAGTGTAAAGGACTAAAGGCTGGACAAGTAGGAATAAAAACATTACTTGTAATAATTAAAACATCACTAGTGCACATAGCAGGAATAGTTAAACAAGTACACCTGCACACTTCCCATTACATACCAAAAATGGCAAATATTTAGATCTGTTGGCAGAGGCGGAGCTTATGGGTTATTGTACAAGGGACAATAGCCCACAGTGGGCCCCCTATGTCAGTGTATATCCCAAAGTCATGTTTCAAATAGTTTAGTAAGGCACATTTGGTAACCAGTAACTCTGTTGCTACCACTGTTTACCAGTAACTCAGTTGCTACCGCTGTTTACCAGTAACTCAGTTGCTATCGCTGTTTACCAGTAACTCAGTTGCTATCGCTGTTTACCAGTAACTCAGTTGCTATTTACCAGTAACTCAGTTGCTATCGCTATTTACCTGTAACTCAGTTGCTATTGCCATTTACCAGTAACTCAGTTGCTATTGCTATTTACCAATAACTCAGTTGCTATTGACCAGTAACTCAGTTGCTACCGCTATTTACCAGTAACTCAGTTGCTATCGCTATTTACCAGTAACTCAGTTGCTATCGCAATGAACTAGTAACTCAGTTGCTATTGACCAATAACTCAGTTGCTATCGCTATCTACTAGTAACTCAGTTGCTATTGCTATTCACCATTAACTCAGTTGCTGTCGCTATTTACCGGCAACTCAGTTGCTATTGTTATTTACCAGTAACTCAGTTGCTATTGTTATTTACCAGTAACTCAGTTGCTATCGCTATCTACTAGTAACTCAGTTTCTATTGACCAGTAACTCAGTTGCTATCGCTATTTACCAATAACTCAGTTGTTATCGCTATTTACCAGTAACTCAGTTGCTATCGCTATTTACCAGTAACTCAGTTGCTATCGCTGTTTACCAGTAACTCAGTTGCTACCGCTATTTACTAGTAACTCAGTTGCTATCGCTGTTTACCAGTAACTCAGTTGCTATCGCTATTTATCATTAACTCAGTTGCTATCGCTGTTTACCAGTAACTCAGTTGCTACCGCTATTTACCAGTAACTCAGTTGTTATTGCTATTTACCAGTAACTCAGTTGCTATTGTTATTTACCAGTAACTCAGTTGCTATCGCTATCTACTAGTAACTCAGTTGCTATTGACCAGTAACTCAGTTGTTATCGCTATTGACCAGTAACTCAGTTGCTATCGCTATCTACTAGTAACTCAGTTGCTATCGCTGTTTACCAGTAACTCAGTTGCTACCGCTATTTACCAGTAACTCAGTTGCTATCGCAATGAACTAGTATCTCAGTTGCTATTGACCAGTAACTCAGTTGCTATCGCTATTTACCAGTAACTCAGTTGCTATCGCTATTTACCAGTAACTCAGTTGGTATTGTTATTTACCAGTAACTCAGTTGCTATTGTCATTTACCAATAACTCAGTTGCTATCGCTATCTACTAGTAACTCAGTTGCTATCGCTATTTACCAGTAACTCAGTTGCTATCGCTATTTACCAGTAACTCAGTTGCTATTGTTATTTACCAGTAACTCAGTTGCTATCGCCATTTACCAGTAACTCAGTTGCTATTGACCAGTAACTCAGTTGCTATTTATCAGTAACTCAGTTGCTATCGCTATTTACCAGTAACTCAGTTGCTATCGCTATTTACCAGTAACTCATTTGCTATTGACCAGTAACTCAGTTGCTATTGCTATCTACTAGTAACTCAGTTACTATCGCTATTTACCAGTAACTCAGTTGTTATTTATCAGTAACTCAGTTGCTATCGCTATTGACCAGTAACTCAGTTGCTATCGCTATTTACCAGTAACTCAGTTGCTTTTGTTATTTACCAGTAACTCAGTTGCTATTGTCATTTACCAGTAACTCAGTTGCTATTGCCATTTACCAGTAACTCAGTTGCTGTCGCTATTTACCAGTAACTCAGTTGCTATTGACCAGTAACTCAGTTGCAATCACTATTTACCAGTAACTCAGTTGCTATTGTTATTTACCAGTAACTCAGTTGCTATTGCCATTTACCAATAACTCAGTTGCTATTTCTATTGTATGTACAGCCTCCACAACTGGTTCTGGAACTGCCTCAACAACGGGCTCTGGTGCTGCCACTACCACTGGCTCTGGCTCTGGGACGGGCTCGGGTTCTGGTGCAGCCTGTAGGGGGGGAGGGGGAAAAGATAGATCACCATGTATACCAAAGTCAAAGGTCAGCTAATCCTGGAGAGAGTGAGAGCTCAAATCAGATGATGATTATGATGATGCGGTATAATAACACATGATAGCTTTGCCACCTTTGGCTGTTTCATTAGTGTAAAGGACTAAACGCAGGACAGATAGGAATAAAAACATTACTTGTAATAATTAAAACATCACTAGTGCACATAGCAGGAATAGTTAAACAAGTACACATGCACACTTCCCATTACATACCAAAAATGGCAAATATTTAGATCTGTTGGCAGAGGCGGAGCTTATGGGTTATTGTACAAGGGACAATAGCCCATAGTGGGCCCCCTATGTCAGTGTATATCTCAAAGTCATGTTTCAAATAGTTTAGTAAGGCACATTTGGTAACCAGTAACTCAGCTGCTGTCGCTATTTACCAGTAACTCAGTTGCTATCGCTATCTACCAGTAACTCAGTTGCTATCGCTATTTACCAGTAACTCAGTTGCTATTGACCAGTAACTCAGTTGCTATCGCTATTTACCGGTAACTCAGTTGCTGTTTACCAGTAACTCAGTTGCTATCGCTGTTTACCAGTAACTCAGTTGCTATCGCAATGAACTAGTAACTCAGTTGCTATCGCTGTTTACCTGTACCTCAGTTGCTATCGCTATTTACCTGTACCTCAGTTGCTATTGCCATTTACCAATAACTCAGTTGCTATTGCTATTGTATGAGGCTTTGTGGGAGGGGGATTACTATTTGCTTTTGGGCATCTTAGCCTTCATTCAGACAGGACAGTCAAAGACGGAGGCAGGAAATCAGTGGGAGAGAGGGACGGGGTAGGATTGGGATATGACTCAGGCCGGACTCGAACCTGTGTCCCCCATGGGCATGCAAGCCCAGACGTGGGGAGGCTTAGCGCACTGCGCCACAGTACCCCCCTGCTACCGCCACATTCTGCTAGCATCTGTTACACTAAGCTAAACTGATGAAACGGTTTCATGGACAAAAAACATTTACTGAGACTGATGGTGATCGACAGCTTGTATGTTCCCTGATACACACACACACACACACACACACACACACACACACACACACACACACACACACACACACACACACACACACACACACACACATCAGGTCGTGCACGTACACGTACACGCACTCACACACGCGCACACACACAGGGTGCGTTCCAAACTGCGACCTTGCGACCTCGTAACAGGAGGTAATACATTGTGATGACATCACTGACAACAGCATTATATTTCAATATCTCGCAAAACCCAATTGTAAAGTCATTTTCTCATTTTCAAACGGGATGGTAAATGAAGAATAGTCTCCCAAAAATTGCGTTGGCTAGGCTGAAAGCGGGGAAACTTAATTGTTTTCTCCATGGAGGCGGGGCATCAGTAAAACATGAGGCCACAAGATCAAGTGGTGGACGCGCGGTCGCATATTGGGATGCACAAACTGATCAGGTCTTCCCTTGAGACATTTCTTGAGACACAGTACATGGGAGATTATGTAGACTGCTCTGATGATAATACAATAATGATCTACTCCAAACCCTAACCAGTTAGTGATGCACTGTTTTAGACCTCTGGGTACCAAATGTTTAAGTGTTCATCTGGATTACTCGTCTTAGTACAGACATTTGGCCACTCATATTTGGGTCACTCTGTCACACACACACACACACACACACACACACACACACACACACACACACACACACACACACACACACACACACACACACACACACACACACACACACACGTCGCTGCCAGTCTATAAGCAATACACTGACTCCACTGCAGCTGTTGCACCCTGTCTTTAACTTTAGCTGCGTCTGTACACACCCACATACACAACACAGACACACACACACACAGATTTCAGTTTTAGCTACGTCTGACACACACACACACACACACACACACACACACACACACACACACACACACACACACACACACACACACACACACACACACACACACACACACACACACACACACACACACACACACACACACACACACACACACACACACACACACACACACCATGCATGTCCACCATTTCACAGCAGCCTATATATAGTGATTGGAGTTTCTCGTGTGGCAGCACTGCATACAACATGGCTGTCTTTACTGCCATGGCTGTCTTTACACTTTTGGGAGGCGCACACACAGACACACACAGACACACACATACACAGACAGACACAGAGACAGAGACAGAGACAGAGACAGAGACAGAGACACAGACACACATGTAGGTCACTCTGTCATGTGGACACACACACATTTATTATATATATTTTCAGTGACAAATGTGGAGTCATGATAGCAGACAAAGGTCAACGGTTAACCCAGATACTGTACTTAACACATTAGCAAACATAATCTACACACACGCACGCACGCACGCACACACACACACACACACTGTGGTTTGCACATTAGAAAGTTGACCTCATGCTAGCACATGCACACGTACACGTACACGTACACGCACGCACGCACGCACGCACGCACGCACGCACGCACGCACGCACGCACGCACGCACGCACGCACGCACGCACGCACGCACGCACGCACGCACGCACGCACGCACGCACGCACGCACGCACGCACGCACGCACGCACGCACGCACGCACGCACGCACGCACGCACGCACGCACGCACGCACGCACACACACACACACACACACACACACACACACACACACACACACACACACACACACACACACACACACACACACACACACACACACACACACACACACACACACACACACACACACACACACAATCGTTTTCCAGTGTTAATGGAACCCTGAAAAGATCTAATTCACATAAGATGAGTCAGAACAACCATAGGCAACAGGACTACTGTCGGATGTTTGACTGACAGCTGTCAGCTACAGGCTGCTGCTCTTTGATTGGATGGAAGTCACCACTTGACATATGGAACCATCTGCCTGTGACACTGAGACAAAGCTACAGTATGGCAGCCAACACACAAGCACGCACGCACGCACGCACGCACCCACGCACACACACTACTGAGTGTACAAAGCACCAGTGGCAAGCCCTTTTATCTCTTATGAACATACAAACACTCACTCACTCACTCACTCAAACACCCACACAGGTGTGGACGCACACACACGCAAGCAAGCACGCACGCACAGTAGTGAAACAATGGGGCCTCTTCAAGAAAAGTGACAATCCTCCAAGCACCAGCTGGGACCGCCTGTCATCCTGGCTGCACCTGTCACTGCCCTGTGTGTGTGTGTGTGTGTGTGTGTGTGTGTGTGTGTGTGTGTGTGTGTGTGTGTGTGTGTGTGTGTGTGTGTGTGTGTGTGTGTGTGTGGTTTGAGTATTTTAAGCTATACCACAGACATCCCATAAAAGCAGTGCTGATTAGTACTACAGCTGCCCGACAGCAGTAGCAAAGAGTCCCAAGTTGCGATCTCGGGGTGCAATACACACACACACACACACACACACACACACACACACACACACACACACACACACACACACACACACACACACAAGATGCCACAATTCCAGGTAGGCCACATTAGCTCAACAGAGATAAGGCCAATTGGTCGCCGATTGTAATCCACGGTTGGCTTCTGCACCACACTATACACACACGCACGTGTGTGTGTGTGTGTGTGTGTGTGTGTGTGTGTGTGTGTGTGTGTGTGTGTGTGTGTGTGTGTGTGTGTGTGTGTGTGTGTGTGTGTGTGTGTGTGTGTGTGTGTGTGTGTGTGTAACAGAAGACTAATCTTCAACCACTCTACTGTAGAAAGGGAGGCCTATCTATGTAGCAGCATGACTTGCCAACTCCTCAGCTTAACTGGGCATCGCTGCTCCGTAATGCCAGTCATCAGCTCAGTAAGCATAGCATGGACATGGTCCATCAACTGCTTGCTAGCCTCAGGCTAACATGCATCTGCCCATGCATCTGCAGTATGACTGTGCAATAGCCTAATAGCTTCAGGCTAGCTAGCATAGCCACTAGATGCTTCACCATCTACAGAAACGATTAGCTACAAAGACAGACAGTTCATGAGGAATTTCTTCCAGAATCAATATGACAAGAAAGATTGTAAACTGCCATTATATTATTGCCATGCCCCTTTAGGACACTGGTGGAGGTTCAGAATGAATCGTGGTCAATAAGAAAGACACACACACACTTGGAAGAGAAGAATTGACTCCATTTTGTTGCAGCGGGTGGGGGTGGGGGTAAATGATTTGTGGTATTTGGAGTCTTTGCTATATCTGGATAAACAGGAAGACACTCCAGCGTGTTGTGAACACAGCGAAGAAGATCATTGGAGTACCACTCCCCTCCCTGCAGGACATTTACACCGCACGCCTCACCCGAAAAGCACTGATGATCATCAAAGACACAAGCCACCCTGCACACAAACTGTTCAGCCTCCTGCCCTCTGGAAAGAGGTACAGGCGCCTCCGTTCCCGTACCACCAGGCTTGCAAGCAGCACGATGCATCAAGCAATCAAGATACTGAACACTCAACCCACTCTCCCTTCACTGTCAGCCTCTAGCCAGCCAGGCCACTGACAACGCTCCCCCCCCTCATCCCCACCACCACAAACACATACAAACACACACATATCTGCGACTGAACATTCCACCTGCACTACTACATCTGTGACTGAACTTTCAACCTGCACTAACTCAAAACATACACATGCACACACACACACACACACACACACACACACACACACACACACACACACACACACACACACACACACACACACACACACACACACACACACAAGCACACTGCACTTTCTGCACTAAACCCAAACATACACACACTGACACACAACTCATACTCACACACATACACACACACACACACACACACACACACACATACACAGGTACACACACACACAGACGCACACCGCACTTTCTACCTGCACTAAACACACACACACACACACACACACACACACACACACACACACACACACACGCACACACGCACACACGCACACAAAACACATACAAACACACACACACACATACTGCTGCTGGTGTATTTAATAAAAACCTTTTTTTAATTATTTATTTCTTCAAATGCTACTATTACTATGTCAGAACGCTATAAAGGACTTTTAGAAAAAAGAACAACAAAATACCTCCTCTTAATGTATGTTCTCTACAAGTCTTCTGTTGTCCAGTCTTGCACTTTAAATGTCTGTATGAGCAATGTCTACGTCCATACTGTCTATGTCCATGTATGAGTACTGTCTATGTCTATACTGTCTATGTCCTTACCTAGATTAGTCTATGTCTGCATGGGAGAGCAAGAAACGCAATTTCAAATTCTTTGTATGACCAGTGCATGTAAAGAAATTGACAATAAACTTGACTTGACTTGACTTGACTATCTGACCTGGATTAGCCTTACTTGGGTATATAGGGCATTCCATTTCTAATCGTGGCGAAATGAAGTTCATTGCCCTCAAACTGGCCATTTTTCAAAGTGTGGAGTTGATGAACACTTTTCGTACTCAACAGTTTGTTACGTAGTTAAATGTCAAATCTGTCAAACTTCTGATTCTCCATAATAATAGCAGTTATGATTTGAAAGACAATTGCCATGTGGGTAACACTTTATTTTAGTAGGCCTATTACATCTATTAGCACTAATACATTCAATGTTAATGCCTGTATACTGTATAAGTAACTTGTAAGGCATGTACTAAGAAAAATCACACATTTGTTAGGCATATTTGCAAATGTCTTACTCATGCACAGTTAGGGATTTATTACCAATATAATAGTAAGGACCTAACAAATGTTTGATTTTGCTTTGTACATGCCTTACAAGTTTCTTATACAGGCATTAACATTGTATGTATTAGTGCTAATAGATGTAACACTAAAATAAAGTGTTATCGCCATGTGTAGGCCTATAAGAGACTGAATGAATTGGATTTTGATGACACACCATTAAGCGTAAAAGACAGAACACTATTTGGACCGACACTTCACCCTCGACTTTTGTCTACTCCCTGTGGGCGGAAAGTGCTCTCAACTTCAGTGCATAGTGCTGCGTTTGTAATGTAGACTAGCATGTATAGCCACTAGCTTCTTAGTTTATAGCCCATACTAGCAAGATTAGCAATCTGTGCCATTAGTGTCTGGCTACTGCTTAGGCTACTGCAACACCTGCCTTGGCACAATTTGCCAATCAGGTATCATATGTTTGTAGGCAGTCAAGGTATGTAGGCCTATGCTTGTGTGTGTGAGAGTACAGGAACACCACTGTTAGCATAGTTTGCTAATACCCAGGATTTGGCTAGCACAGTGAGAGTATGTGTGTGTTTTGTCGTCTCTGGGCCAAATGGATTGAGGTGGCAGTCCAGGCACCCATCTGCCAGCCCCCGCTGGCCTCCTCCTAATCACACCCAGATTTTCTCCCCGACGACCCGGGAGACATTGTTGCTAGGTGCGGTGTTGACAGAGATACGGCAACCCCCGACACTCACATGCCATCAGTAATGAGACAAGGAGAATTCCATAGCGATGGTAGCCTACTGCTATTCTATTCTGATGCTCCAAGAAGGTTGTAGCTCACACATGTACACCACTATGAGCACCATGTACACTACACAGAACCGCAAAGATGTTCCAACAAGAGTCTTTTTGTCTATTGTCACTAGGTCAGATCCCCAAAAACATCCACATGCATAGGCCAACTGCACATAGTATGTGGGTCAATGAGTAGTAGCAGCAGATGTCACAACATGGTGGATTAAATGGTTTTTTTGTTTGTTTTCACTGGATTTCATGGGAAGCATATTCATTGCTCATACATTAATTACCAAGTACTAATCAATTTATGGGCATTTGTTGTGGTTGACCCACCAGACATCTGCTACTAAAAATTGACCCGTTTATAGACTCATTGACCAATAAACATACATAATGTTTAGTATCAAGTTAAACACCACAAAGTAAGAAATGCAAGGAAACTCAGAACACTAGGGGGCATGGCACCTGATGGCCATTACACAGTAAGAGCCTGAGGGAGAATGGGACAAGCCTGAACTGATCTGGCATACTGGACATTTCCCGGTGTGGCAACAGTCCTAATTTTTGTTGTATTTTCTTTGAGACTGACACCCAAATTAGGGGGGGGGGGTGTTACCTGTTTAGTTCGACCAGGTGATCACTCAACCAGGCGCTCACCTGGTTGAATTGGACAGTTAAAACCAGGTAATTATATAATTATAATAAGTGACACTGGATTGTAGACTAATGACCGCAGGTTGCCCATCACTGGCAGTACCAGGATCACGTGTAAAGGAACCGGCCTTTAAATTGAGGAACTATGAGAACTATGTGTGAGGGGAACCAGCATGTGTATTGAGGAACCCTGGAGAAGTTTGTCTGGTCTGAACGAAGTGTGAGAAGAACATTTGGAACTCTGAGCTCTGCAGTGACATTCCAATCCAGCAGAGTCAGCATCTGCTTTTACAGCCAATGGGATCGCTACTTCACACATTCCATTCCATGCTGCCGAGAACTCCACTAAACACAGGAGACACTCACGTTTTGTTTAGCAGAGGCTTCAGCCAAAGGGCCAGAGAAACCCTATTTTCCTCCACAAACACGCGCGCACACACACACGTACACGCACAGTTTAGTACTTTTATTTGGATCTCACCAGAGAGGTAGCCTTACAAATCCAAATAGTGCTGGAAGCAATTTTCATTGCAGTCCGTGAGGACTGATCAGAATCATTGATTCCTATGCAATACATTAGACTAGGTCAGAATTTCGCATGCAACACCGCACGCTAAGCCCCCCCACATTTGGGCTTGCATGCCCACGGGGACCCCGGTTCGAGTCCGGCCGGGGTCATTTCCCGATCCTCCCCAGTCTCTCTGTCCCTCTCACTTCCCGTCTCCATCTCACACTGTCCTGTCAAACAAAGGCATAAAAGCCCCTAAAAATAAGAATTTCGCATGCAGGCGCGCGCACACGCACGCAGGCACACACACACACACACACACACACACACACACACACACACACACACACACACGCAACAGTCCAAGAGAGAAGAGAGCTCCATCTCACTGCTCTCCATCCCACTCCTCTTCTCCATTTACCTGTCTCCAAACTTGGCCTATGCGCACGCACAAAGTTGTTCTTGTCACCATGGAAGCACAGTTTAAGAGGGGTGGGATTGGGAAGTAGGGGTGTGTGTGTGTGTGCGTGTCACATGGTGGAGGGGTCTATGTGAGTGTGTAAGTTTCACCATATGTGTTTCTAGCCTTGATTCTCCTCTGACACCTCGCACACGCACACACCTCGCACACGCGCACACACACGCACACACACACACACACCCAAATAAGGAGCAAGGACATGAGGGAGGCGGAGGAAAGGAAGGAGTGAGAGCAAAAGGAGGAAGAGGAGAGGAAGAGGAGGAGTTGAAATGTAATAAGAGATGGAAGAACAACACAAACTTGACAAAAATACATGTGAACGTGTGTCTGTGTGTGTGTGTGTGTGTGGACTTGCAGCATTTCAAACCCAGTCCAGACAAAATAAGTAACAGAGGAGGAAAGAGAAAGAGAGACAGATAGAGAGAGAGAGGGAGAGAGAGAGAGAGGGAGAGAGAGAGAGAGAAAGAGAGAAAGAGAGAAAGAGAGAGAGAGAGAGAGAGAGAGAGAGAGAGAGAGGTGCTCCAGGCCCTGCCCTCCTCAGAACTTCCTTCTAGAACATTCTGTCCCCACTAGCACCTTAACTCACACATAGTCTTTAACTCTCTCTACCTCCTCTCTCTTGCACTCCCTTTCTCACACATTCACTCCTCTCTCTCTCTCTCTCTTTCTCTCTCCACACACACACACAAACAAACACACACACCCTGGCTGGTTGGCGGAACAATACGTGGGAACAAGTAGGAATGGGAACAATAAACTCTTACAGAAATGTCATCCTGGATCCATTACACACACACACACACACACACACACACACACACACACACACACACACACACACACACACACACACACACACACACACACACACACACACACACACACACACACACACACACACACACAGTGTATGCGTGTCTGTGCGTTTTCAGTGTGTACTGTAGGTAGAAGCCAACCAGTCCTGAAATGTGACACTCAGTGCACACGCATGCATGCACACACGCACACACCTCCCAGAGAAATACTGTGTGAACATTCACAATTCAGATATACAGTTGTCTATGTTTCCCCTATACGCACACAGAGTGACTCAGACCAACCAATTTAAGGGTGCATGGTCTGTGTGTGTGGGTGTTAGGGAGTGTGTGTGTCTGAAATGGTTTTTAAGGGCTGATTGAGGCCCTCTCTTTCCTGTTGGGGGAAACGCTGTTCTTCTGTAACTACATGTATAATGTGCACACGCGTACACGCACACACACACACACACACACACACACACACGTCAACTTGAAGTAATAACTGGCCTGACACACACACACACACACACACACACACACACACACACACACACACACACACACACACACACACACACACACACACACACACAGACACACACACACACACACACTGTGAAAATTCATATGGACACAGCTGCTGTGTGTGTGCGTGTGTGTGTGCGTGCGTGTGTGTGTGTTATGCAAGAGTGTATGGGAGTCCAATACTGTTGGCTTGGCTGTCCACGAGGAAAAGGGGGCGTGGCAGCCAGCGCACACATACTCGCACATTCCCCACCGCTCTTTACTACACAGGCAGGCAGAAGAAAGAAAGAAAGAAAGAAAGAAAGAAAGAAAGAAAGAAAGAAAGAAAGAAATATAAAGAGGCAGGGAGGGAGAATGGGAGAGAGAAACAGAGACAGAGAGATAAAGAAAGAAAAAAAATACATACACAGCTCAAACAGCAACACACACACACACACACACACACACACACACACACACACACACACACACACACACACACACACACACACACACACACACACACACACACACACACACACACACACACACACACACACACACACACACACACACACACACACACACACACACACCACCAGGAGACCGATGTTTATGTCTGTATGTATAAGAAACACATAAATCTGCACACCCCAAGTCTGTGCAATGTTTACAGAACGCTGCAAGACTTAAAACACAAGATGTTTTTTTTTCCTTTCACTTTTGAGTATTCACAGAATCCTGCACCTTTGGCACAGCTGAGTGGTGACCTTTGCCTCGAGTCAGTATGTGAATAATATACAGTCTATTACATATGCCAGTGTGTCGCAGCATGGCATACTCCACAAGATGGTGAATGGCCTCGGTGTGTATGGCTGGAAAGGCATAATGTTGGTCTCTCCCTGTGTGTGTGTGGCCGTGCGTGCCCGTGTGTATACAGTTTTGTTACAAAGCACACATGTTCAGGTGAGGGCTTTGTCTCTGTGTAATGTTGGGCTGTGTCCGTTTCTGAGTCAGACACAGTTCTTCAACCTCTTGCAACAGCTTTTAACACACACACACACACACACACACACACACACACACACACACACACACACACACACACACACACACACACACACACACACACACACACACACACACGCACGCGCACGCACAGACACACACAGACACACGCGCGCGCACGCGCACACACGCGCACACACGCGCACACGCGCACAAACTTTGGCATTTCCATGTGCTCAAGAAGAATAAGACACTGTCTCCCTCAAACTCACACCGTTGCCAGCAGGGCACATGTTTGTCAATAATCAGGGCCTGTCACTAACACCTGTTTGGTTCGCTTCCTTTTCCCTTGTCTTTCTCTCTCTCACACACACACACACACACACACACACACACACACACACACACACACACGCACACGCACACGCACACACTCCCAGCCTCCTCCAGTGCAGGCAGTTTGGGCCTGGTAACAGTATGTACATGGGCCGCACATGCAAATATAGCACATGTAAGCACAAGCCAAATATAGGATCTCCCTTTCTCTCCATCCGTCTCTCTCTCTCTCTCTCTCTCTCTCTCTCTCTCTCTCTCTCTCTCTCTCTCTCTCTCTCTCAATGCATTCATCGCTGGTATGGCCCTGGGCTCCAGTTTCAGCCGCCATGGGCACATTCTAACTTAGCTCTTGCTCTTTAAAGGCCCGGTATTAAATGCGCGAATAGGGAAAGGTCACAGAAGCCGAGCCACGCTGGCGGGCCCGGTAACGGTGGCGATAAGTCATGCATGTGTTGCCTATGGGCAGGTGTCAGTAGCCGGCTTAACTTACAGCAGCCCACGGCACAAGCGGGTGGAGGGGGTGATGGTTGCTGCGCACATGTCGTGGCGCTGCATCCGTGCTTACTGCGCACATTCACCGACCTGGGGGGCGAGCCTCCCCAGGGGTCAAGGGAACACTGACCTGTGCACCTCTACATTGCCCTGTCACTGCTATCATAAGCTGTAGCCTACGTATAGGCAGGAATTTTGGACACGTCCTGTACATGTTGCTAGGGTACATTTGTGCTTGGGGGGCCGTTCGGGGCTGCCCAAGGTGAGGCATACATGCAATTTCGTGATGTGCAGTGAGCACTGTGTGCAGTGGAGTGCCGTGCCACAATGACAATAGGAGTTTCCCAGTTGGACTTCTGCTATTCTGATTAGATGACGATGACCATTTATTGGCGAAGCCCATAACACATTAGCCTACAGTTAACTGAAGTGCTTAGGGGGAAAACAAGATGTGCGTCCGTGCCATAGGCCTAAATATGCAACAATAAACGTTTTATCTAATCTAGTAGGCCTACCATTTGACACTGCGCTGCTTTTCTCCCGAGGCAAACAGGGGAATTTGAATTTTCATTGGCTTGCCTGGACAGGCTGAACAAATAGCACGTAGTAACGTGTCAGCTAAAGTGGTCCAAATGACAAGACAAGCCCTCAACAAGGCCTTGCAAATGACGCAACACGTTGAATCGTCATTCCAGGAGCCTGGCGCATCCCTAAGCACCCCAAATACTGGTAAAGGTAATGTGGGCTATACACATGTTTAATATGTTGCGCAATGAGGTGTGTAATATCTTGTGTACAGTGTTGTCTATTTATGTATGCTGCTACTAAGACATCTTAATTTCTAACGGGATTAATAAAGGTCACTCTACATCCCCAGCCAATACAAAAAACTTCCTATGTGTTCAAACCGAGGCGCGTAGTCGGTGCGCCAAAAGACTGATGATGCTGATGATGCGTGCGTTAAAAGCTGAGCTGCGGCCATTTACCCTCGCCGTGGAGGTTTAAACCCCCTCCTCCGTCGGTAAACCACTTATCTGAGATTTACCAGACAAGCGAGCTGCCGTGCTGCCTGGAATGCTGGCAGAGCGACGGGCAGGTATGATAACGACTACACTGGGAGTTGACCATGAGTCGCAACAAAACTTTCGATGGCCTAGCGAGTCTCTTAGTGTCCCGGCCAGAGTTAAGACAGGAGGTGAACTTACCTTTACGGGTTCTGGTGCGGGTGCAGCTTCAACAACGGGCTCGGGCTTGGCTTCTGCTACAGCCTCACCGACCGTGGTGCCGAATATCGGGTGGTTCACCAGGGCAGGAATCTCCAGGGGTTCGGAGAGCTTGAAGGGTGTGTAGCTTTCCACGGGGCTAGAAGCGACCACATGGCTCTTCTTGGGTTCTTCTTTTTTCTTGGGTGTAAAGAAGATAACGGCAGCGAGGACCACCGCGAGGAAGGTGAGAAATGCCGCTGGCAACACCAATACTGGGTCCATGGCTGCGACCTGTGTAGTGGTGCGTGCGTTGTGTGTCGGGCTACGAGAGAAAGTGCTGGTGGGTGAGGAAGAGCTTGTTCGGTGTCTCAGGTCATGTAACGCATGCACGTTTCTCCACTAGCTCGGCAGCTCCCGTCTGTCTGTGTGCTGGAGATTAGAGTCACCGCGAGGAAAGGAGCATCCCGTCCTACCCGCGAGCCTCTGCCCAATCTGATAAAGGCTGCGCATGTAGGGTCCGCTATCATTGCTTGTGCGCGCGCGTCATTTCCTCCGTCCTCCTCCTCGCGGCCAAAACAGAAACAGCTCTTGTCTTGATGCGGGAGTTGCATTGCTTGCACAACCAGCTCACATAGCCATCAATTAGCCTTAGTTTTTGGAAACACGAAGTTGAGGAACCTTTATCACTTCTAAGGATCTTGGGTTTAAGGGATTTGAAACAGCTTGGGCTATGCATCTAAAAAACAGTGTGTGTATGCGTAGGCCTATGTGTTCATGGTAGAGGGTTGTACCAATCTTCAGAGGCCCCCACCCTCAAATAAAACCAAAAATAAAAGATTTTTTTAAGAAATGAGTAGGCCTATTGATGTCTTGTTTATGCCTATTATGGATTTACAGCTGGTTAAATATACCCCTCACACAGTTAATGTCTTCTCAAAAGTAGATGACTACAACTGGAAAATAGACACATAATGCAGTGTGCCCACTGAATCTTCATAAAAGTAAGAGTATGCACATCCCACCTCTCTGAGGCAAGGTGCAGGACAAAGGTGCGTCTGATAGTGGAAAAGAGTAGAAGTCCGCACACTGTAGCTCCGCTTTGAACATTTATTAAATCCTGATAAAACCAGGATCAGGATTGAATTAATGTTCAAAGCGAAGCAACAATGTGCAATGTGCCCACTGCCCAGCTTCGTCATATGGGTGATCAAAGTGCAGGTTGAACACCACTGCAACCTCACACAGCACAGCTTGTTGGCTGTCTGTGTGTGAAAGAGTGAGTGGGCACTGCAGAGCACTCACAAAAAAGTCAACACAGACAAGTTGATACATAGAAAAAAACTTTATTGAACCAATAAGTATATTGTTTTTCCCCCAACATGTGTGCGATTGAAAGGCCGATTATTATTACTCTCACTCAAAAAAGGGGCTCATTTGGACTTAGTTACCGCAGCAACAGGCCTCGTTAGTAGCCATGGAGACCGTCCGTTACCCCAGCAACAGAGCCTGATTGCTCGACTCTCTCCTGTCATCACACATACTGATCTCTGGGCATGATAAGACCACACTCATAACAAAAGCAGCCCACTGACGAGACCTCAGGCATGTCCACAAAGCAGCAGTGCCATGCACTGACCACAACAGGCCCAGACGAGGCCGACACAAGGCCCAGATGAGGCTCATCATCTCACCACGTGACAAGGCTGACTACCCCACGCCTCCCCTCCCCATTTCCCCAGGTGTATGTATTTCGAAGATCTAACGCTTTAACACACGGGGAAGAATATTTTAGCCCACATTTGTAACCCTGCAAAACCATACACATCATTTCAAGAAAAAGTGTAAGAAAAAAAGAAACAGTAATACTCAGACCAATTTATCTGGCACACACACACACAGGCACTTTAAGAAGACCAGTAGCCATGAACCAGATGCCAGCTAATCTCACACACACATACGCACATACAAACAAAACAAAACATACACACACACACACACACAACCTTATTAGGCGCGACTCATTTTATAAAATACAAGAGAGGACCAACATGTGTGCCACACACACGCTCACGCTCTCTCTCTCACACACACACACAGGCCCATAGAGGGATAATGACCATTACATGGAAAAGTTCAATTCAGAGAGCAACCATTATATGGAACTCTGTGGAGAATAGAATCTTTTATACACAGCATCCCCATCGATAGAGAGAGCGAGAGAGAGCGAGAGAGAGAGAGAGCGAGAGAGAGAGAGAGAGAGAGAGAGCGAGAGAGAGAGAGAGCGAGAGAGAGAGAGAGAGAGAGAGAGAGGTTTCTCAGCAGCATTAGAGACTAAGATGACTTAATTATTTTGTGTGGATGGTTTGACAACGTTGTGTGAATATAAGTGTACACAGGACCAGACACACTAGAGCCCCCTACTGCACACAGCAGGAATTGCGGCCATAGATGATCAAGCACAGTTGGCAGCAATACAATATATTCTTATTAAATCTAAATCAAAGAATGTCAACATATTTTCATCAAATCTTAATGAAAGAACAGCTCCTTATAAACTTACTAAACTTAAAACTGAACAATGACTCATGGGTGTATGTTTCTCTTAACAACGTAACCAAAACGAATAGAATAGAGCCTAGAAAAACAAATACATACAAGTGCAATACCGCCCACAGACACCCACACACCCTTTTAAAACTTCATTCCATGGATTAAACCACATCTCATGCCACCTACTCAATCACACTTGAACTGATATGCAAAAATGTAAAGCTTTCTAACGAGTGAGACAATTAGGGCTCGTTAACTAGTCAATTATGGCTAAGTTGTTCATTAGCTAATTGGGTCTCATTAATTAATAGCACTGTGGCGTTTAACGTGGCGCAAAGAGCATCAGCAGCAATCTAAACATCCAAACCTGATCCACCTTGCTCTCTCCCTCTCTCTCACGCGCAAGTGTTCACACGGGGTATGTTCCCATATGCGACCTTGCGTCCTCCATTTGTGCTTGTGGCCTCGTACAGGAAGTAATACGTTGTGAAGACATCACTGACAACAGCATTATATTTCAAACAGGATGGTAAATGAAAAAAAGTTCCCCTTTTGACTAGGCTGACTGCGGGGAAATTTAATTGTTTTCTCCACGGAGGCGGGGAATCAGGAAACCGTGAGGCCACAAGCCCAAGTGGAGGATGCAAGGTCGCATATTGGAATGCACCCATGCACACACACCCTTCTGTCCCGGGCCGTCAACTTATTAACAATTCATTAGCATCCCATTAACAACACATGGACCAACACCAACAAGCCAATCAAACAAATCATAAAAATAATATTGCAAAAAGAAAAGCAAGAACGCATGTACTCAGTGGCAGATACGCTGATGTGAAACAAAGCTTCTGGGAGTCCCATTAGTCAATATCAGAGAAGCGAAAGGCAACAGCGAATCATTTTCCGCCTCTCCCGAGAGGACCATGCGCTGATCACGTGATCATCTCTCCTCAGGTCATGTGATCAGGTATGAGGGCTTGCAGCAGGAGGTCATACTCTTCATCTTCATCATCATCATCATCCTCAACATCATCTCCTCTCTCTAACATACTGACTGAGTATTCAGGGTGAACTTCTCTTAACTCGTCTTTAACAAACAAACATTATCATTTATTATTATTCTTTTAAAAAAAGCGTCCCATGCCCTCCATCCTCCTACTCCGATAGTGGAGGAAGGTGTGTGTGTGTGTGTGTGTGTGTTTCTGTGTGTGTGTGTGTGTGTGTGTGTGTGTGTGTGTGTGTGTGTGTGTGTGTGTGTTTGTGTGTATGTGTGTGTGTGTATGTGTGCGTGGGTGTGTGTGCGTGTGTGTGTGTATGTGTGTGCGTATGTGTGTGTGTGTATGTGTGTGTGTATGTGTATGTGTGTGTGTATGTATGTGTGGAGTCGAAGGAAGATGATGCTGTCCTGGAGCGGATGACCTCACAGGAAACAGCTCTTCTGCTGTCTGTCGAGGAGTATTACATCACTTCCTGTGGGTCACAGCATGGTGGTCAACGCAGGTGGGTGGGGGTGGGGTGTGAGTAGAGAGGCAAAGGGGATGCTTGGCAGTGCGGCAAAGAAAAAACACAAAGTCAGAGGAGGAGAGGAGCGAGAGCACAAATAGTGGATGAGGAAGAAGAAAGGGATGGGGAGCAGGGTCATGGGATGTAAGAGAAGAGGAGAAAGAAAACGAGGGATGAGGAGGAGGAGAAGGAGAAGAGGAGAACAGACATAGATCATAGATCGAAAATAGACGTACGTTGGATGTTTACAATAAGAATGGGGATGAGGGAGAACAAAGAGACGAGGTGTGTGTGTGTGTATGTGTGGGGTATGATGGGACATGGTGTACAAGACGTACAGGCAGAGGAAACGAGGAAGCAGGTAAGACTGGTAAATCGGCCCTTTAAGGAAGGGAGAAAGGAGGGGTGGGGGGTGCGCTGGACTGAGGTGGAGGAAGGTGGCAGGGTTGAGGTGGAGTGGCGCTGCCGGGGACGCCGCCGGTGATGATGTCACCGAGAGGAGCTGCGCTCCTTGCTGACGCAGTCGTCCTGAGGGGAGATGGCGTCACCGTTGGCAACCATGCTGGAGGTGCGACGCTTCTTGCGGCGGTGGGACGTCATCGGGTCACCCTCAGAATGCGACGCCTGGGGGGGGGGGGGGGGGTACGGGACAGGGAGAGGAGGATATACAGAGAGAGAGAGAGAGAGAGAGAGAGAGAGAGAGAGAGAGAGAGAGAGAGAGAGAGAGAGAGAGAGAGAGAGAGAAAGAGAGATGGGGAAAATGAAAGAGTAAGAGAGGGACGAGAGAGACACAGAGAGAGAGAAATAGAGAAAGAAAGACAGATGGGGAGGGAGCGAGGGAGAGAGAGAGAGTGAGAAATAAGTAGTTATTTAGTAGTCAGTCATTCTCGTCCATCCTGGAAGTTCCATCACTACAGGCCAACATGACACAGAGCACGAGCTGGGTGGTGGGAGTGGGGGGTGGGGGGTTGCTTGGCTGGCAGGAGGTGAGGTTTAGGGGTGAGGATGTTGGGAGGGGAGGGAGTGCTACTGTGCAGAGGAGGTTTAAGAGGAAGGGGGGGGTGTAGGTAGGGGGGTGTGGGGGGTAACTACAAGGCCAGGCATATCCAAACGACCCTGTGATATATAGACATCATAAAGCCCTTTGATTAAGTGTGTAAGTGTGTAAGTATGTGTGTGTTGGGGTGGGGTCGTACCTATATGTGTACCCACATGGGTATCGGGTCACTTTGTCATCACTTTGTGCGAGTGTGCCAGTGTATGTGTATTGTATGTGTGTGTGTGTGTGTGTGTGTGTGTGTGTGTGTGTGTGTGTGTGTGTGTGTGTGTGTGTGTGTGTGTGTGTGTGTGAGAGAGAGAAAGATTACAGGCTCAGATTACAGGACAGCATGCATTGCAGCCTCAGCACAATTCCAGCAGTGCCTTCAATCTCATCGTCACAGGGGGACCCCACACCCCCAGGATCGCAAACCCCATCTCTCTCTCTCTCTCTCACACACACACACACACACACACACACACACACACACACACACACACACACACACACACACACACACACACACACACACACACACACACACACACACACACACACACACACACACACACACACACACAAAACATGCTCAGAGGAAAAAGTATCAGATCCTCCTCTGATTTATCTTCTGGCCAATATTTATTTTGGTCAGTTCCTCGATTTCTCTTTCTCTCTCTAACACACACACACACGCGCGCACGCGCGCACACACACACACACACACACGATCCCCGACAGCCACTAAGAAACACACACACGGTAGGGGAGAGAGGGAGTCTGCTGCTCTATGCTGGGAGAACAACATACCATAAAGCAATGCAAGGTGCCAAGGTAACAATCTGTGGAGAAGACGGAACAATGAATGTCAAATGAGACTGGACAGAAAAGGCGTTTGCAGAGAAAGACACACACACACACACACACACACACACACACACACACACACACACACACACACACACACACACACACACACACACACACACACACACACACACACACACACACACACACACACACACACACACACACACACGGGTAATGAAGGGGACAGTGGGTTAAGAGTATTTCTGTTACGGTAGGGACACATAGACGCCGAATTTGGCTAAGCAAAGCCAACTTCACCATTCATTCCTATGAGAGAGGGGAAGACAAGCGAAAGCAAGCGAACAGGAGCGAAATTATTAAACCAAGTTTAATATTATGCAAATGAGGAGCGAATGATTTGATTGGCGGCCCAATCAAATCAACAACACAACTGTTCCATTTCATTTGATTCGCTGCAACGACCTGAGTTGAGCTGTCAATATGGAACACTGAATTTCGCCTCTCTTCGCCTCGCTCGTTTCGCCTGCTATGTGTCCCTAGCATTAGGCTAAGACACAGATATTTGGTCAAGACTACACAACTGTGGACACCAGTTCCAGGGGGGGCGCAGAGTATTTGGATGAAGCGCAGAGACGCACATATCTGCTACTTCTCAAAGTCAAGTGTTCTATCCAAGGAGTTCACCAAAGAGTATCCAATCACTGGGCATTTCACGTGAGCCATGGTCTATACCAGAGGTGAGCAAACTCACATGTGGCACGCTGAGTCATTTCATGCACCCGTAGAGCCTATACAAGATAACTTTTAAATCCAATGACATACCTTCATCTAACCTTCTTACCACAGCTAGGGGTGTTCCAGGTGTGATATTAATCGAGGTCATAGCTAAATATTACAATGTAAAGGACTGAAATAGTCAACAAGTTTTGCCAGTGTACTACATAACAGCATTTTTCTATTATCATCTGCACAGCCAAGTTGCGCGTGACATCTGGCCCTTCGGTCAAAACTGTATACCCAATGTGGCCCTTGGGCCAAAATAATTGCCCAGTTCTGGTCTGTAGTGTGGTCTTTTCCAGATGTGTCAAAAGTAAAAGTAAAAGTAAATGAATGGTATAAGTACAACACTAGCACAAGATGTTCCATTGTATACCAGTTACATTGTACCCAATGAGATAGATAAGACGGTGTTGTTACTGAAAAAGACTAAAAGCCTCACAAGAACCCACCACAAACGTGATCCTACCAGTGCAGTCAGCTGATCGCAAGACAAGTACACAGGTCTACTGATTAGGAAGGAAACTGTGCTTCTTTTTTTACTTATACTTTTGACACCTCTGGTATTTTCTACTCTATCTCTTGACTTTTATTGGACACGTACCAACAGGGAGCTAACATACAGTTAGGGCCATAAATATTTGGACATCTGCACAATTTTCGTCGTTTTGGTGCTGTACACCATCCCAATGTATTTGAAATGAAACAAACGATATGTACATTAACAGCAGACTTTCAGCTTTAATATGGGGGTGTTTGCGTCCAAATCGAGTGAACTGTGAAGGAATTATGACATTTTCTATGAGTGCCACCCCATTTTTAAGGGACCAAAAGTAATTGGACAGTCTAGTATTTATACATCAAACTTTCAATTTTTAATTATTTGGTTGCAAATACTTTCCAGTCAGTTACAGCCTGTAATTTGCAATCCATAGACATCAATAGACACTTGGTTTTATCTGTGGTGATGCTATGGTGAGCTCTATTGCAACAGTCTTCAGTTCCTGCTTATTCTTAGGGTATTTTCCCTTCAGTTTTGCCTCCAGCAAGCGAAATGCTTGCCCAACCGTACTCAGGTGAGGTGATTGACTGGGCCATTGAATAATATTCCACTTTTTTGGGGTAGAAATGGCTTAGTGGCTTTCAGATGAAGCTTTGGGTCATTGTCCATCTGCACTGTGAAGCATTGTCCAATGAGTTCAGAATCATTAGGTTTAATATGACATGATATTATAGCCTGAAAATCTTCAGAATTCATCCTGTGGCTTTTGTCTGTAGTCCTCATCATCAATAAATACAAGGGGAAAATAGTATTGACAGATATGCATGCCCACACCATGACACTACCATCACCATGATTCACTGTTTGGGTGGTATGCTTTGAATCATGAGCAGTTCCTTCCCTTCTCTATACTCATTTCTTCCCATTACCCTTGTACAAGATGATTTTTGTCTCCTCTGTCCATAGGATGTAGCTCAAGACCTATACAGTCTTTTTAAGACGTTGTTTGGCAAAGCCAAATCTGGTATTGCTATTTCTGATGCAATCAGTAATTTACATCTTTTAGTAAACCCTCTGTATTTCCTATGGTGAAGTGTTCCTCAATGTTCTTGATCTTTTTCTTGATTGTTGCCTTGGACATGTATCCACTGTTCACCTGGACACTGTTCTACATCTGGCCAACTGTTGGGAGATGGGTTTTTGTTCACCAGATACAGAATATTGTCTGTCATCCATAGCATTTGTCTTCCATGTCTGCCAGGTAATTTGGTGTTGCTCTGGTATTTATTTTTTCCAACATTCTGAACTCTTGAATTAGTCATATTCAATGTTTCCCCATCTCGCAAATGGGTTTGTTTTGATTTTTTTCAACCTTATGATGGCTTGCATCACTGATGGTGACAGGTGAACTTTGGATCTCATGGATATTCCGTAAAAAATATATGGAAATGCAAATGGAACACTTCAAATGAACTCTAAGACCTTGTATTGACATCTTGGAGATGATGTAGTAAGGGAATAACACACATCTGACTGGAAAATAGCTGAGAAGCCTACTGTCCAATTACTTTTGATCCCTTGAAAAGTGGGCAACACACACAAAAAACGTTGCCATTTCATTCCTGTTTATGCGATATGGATTTCAACACCCTCACATTAACGCTGAGAGTCTACAGTTAATGCACAGCTGTGTTTGTTTTATTTCAAAATCCATTGTGGTGGGGTATAGGGTGGAAAAGGATGATGATTGTGTTGCTGTCCAAATATTTCTGGCCTTAACTGTAGTCCACACGAGTAACATGAGCTAATGCGGCATTATTTACGAACGTTGCCACGTACTCCACAGTGATGCAGTGAAGCATCTCCTTCAATGACAATGCATGCAACACGTGGCAAGTATGAGAAACTTTTTAACGGGCGAGGCAAACATGTCTTGATTGGATAGAATGTTTCATAAAAAAGCTGCACTGTCGGGTGTAATTCTTGCAGTTTTAATCTACTGGGTTAGCATGACAGACAGATGTTTCGACCTAAGCCTTCTTCAGCGTCTTTGATTGATTTGAGAGAACACAGATAGAGTAGGAAGCGCTTATTCTTTTTAGTACATTTTTTTAAAGTACTATGTCCAGATTATGCAGACCAGTGTTTCCCATACATTGAGGAAACTATGGCGGCCCGCCATAGTTTAAATTTGGCCGCCATAGTTTACGAAAATGTTAAAAAAAAAAATTGTTAAAAAACGATTTGAATTACGATTTTGAATTTCCTTCGCATTTTCCTCCTGGAGTAAATACATCCTATAGACTCTGTATTGGTTAGATAAGTAGTCCCACGGTAACACAGAATGAGGGGAAAGCATTAGGAAGTGACCGTCAGGGTATTGCAGTTGATTCATGTGTGCACACATGTAACATCGGGTCAGTAACAGAACATGTGCGCAACGATGCGTTATGACACGCCGATATGCGAGGATCTTCGTCCAAATCGCTAGTCGCATGCATCATCGCTAACTGCGTTTACATCGCGTGCCGCGTGTAAGGGAAATGTTAGTTGTTGACATGTATGGAATTCACTTCAATTTGTGCTGTTTCTTGCTTCAGTTGTGGACAAAACGATTGGCCAAACTCACAATAGAAAGCCTTTGCTGTGCTACTGCCCCAGAGAGCTGGAAAAAAAAACCTTCATAGAAGAAGTCACTCTTAACAGGGGTGTTAACCAATCCAATGAGTTATCTCATTGCTCTCTCTCTCTCTCTCTCTCTCTCTCTCTCTCTCTCTCTCTCTCTCTCTCTCTCTCTCTCTCTCCTCTCTCGTCCTCTCACTCTCTCTCTCTCTCCTCTCTCTCTCTCTCTCTCCCATCTCTCTCTCTCTCTCTCTCTCTCTCTCTCTCTCTCTCTCTCTCTCTCTCTCATAGTAGCCTACTATTTACCCATAACGAATGGTGAATTTCTGAGCCCTTTTTAATTTGTAGCCTATACCACTGAAGGCATGATAATGCTTCATCATATTTTAGAAATAGGGCCTATGTGCCTTTTATATACCAAATGTTTATCATTTTGAAATTGTTTCAGTTGTTTATGACTTGTGTATGACTGAACTTATCTCTGCATACTATCAGTGCTGCATTGCTTTGTAAAGATAGGCTATTCAACACACTTTAAAAACACACTGAAAAGATACGGCCATAGTAGCCTTCTAAAAACATTTTGTTCATAATAATGGTGGTCTTAAATTTTCATACTGACATCCTTAAATTTGACTTGGTAGGTCACGGCAGACCATCAACTTCAAAAGTAGATCTTGGTTAAAAAAAGGTTGGGCACCCCTGCTATAGAGAGAACCACAAGTGCTTGAAAGACAGGGATCAAAAGCCTAGTCAAGTTGTAGTTAACTTGGGTTTGGGAGCAATATAAAAAACCTTCAGAGAAGGGACAGTTGGGATGAGTTTACTAACACTCCCTAGGCTTTGTTTTACAGTTGTAATGAGTTTGGTGACAGACCTTCATTGACACAGCAGAGGAGACATCGGGCTGCATATAGAAATTAATGTGTAATGAATGTGAATATAGACATAAATGTGTAATATGTTGTTCAGAAAGCCCTTTTAATGGGAGGAATTTGGAAAAAACTGGCCCTGTGACCAGCACCTCTCATGTAGAATGTGTACGCCTACAGATATGTGTGGGGGAAAAGGCATAGCCTACCCTCTAAGACCCTTTTTGTCTATGCGTTAACAATTTGACAGTGCTCTTACATTCTTATCTCTGCTCCTATTTTGTTTTATTATTGTTTCCCAGACCCCTGCATGAGGGACGAATGAAAGTGTTTTGTGAACTGAAATTATTCACTGTACTTGCATTTTTTGACAATGACAATGTACTACTATTATACAAGTCATGGTAAAATCTTATGTAGCCTTATTTCTCAAAATATAAATGGCTGAAATATAGGCCCAGGCCTACAGTTTCTCCATGCACCAATGTCATACTGCAGTCATTGTTTTGCCGTTTTGCATTTACGCTGCAAGAATACACCCCCCCCCCAAAAAAAAAGAAAAACGGCCCGCGTGAGAAGAACACCCCCCGGACAAAATAAACCCCGGCTGCCCCCATAGTTTCCAAAATTTCTGTGGGAAACACTGCAGACGCATTTAGGCTTGAAACTGTTCTCAGTGAAGTGTGGTAATTTCTACTCTGATGACTATTTGGATGCGCACCCAAAGACAGCAACAGCCATCCCTGAGTTTGAGTGTGGCCTACGATTGAAACTACAGCTTATGTCCACTACAGTTCTAAGGGCTGGGTGATCAAGCAAAAAAACAAAACAAAAAAAAAACCCTTGGATATCTGTTCTATTCCAGCCGATGTCGATTCACAATTACAGCTGAGTAATAGAATTTCAAATCAAATTGCCTTCATTTAGTGGACTGAGTAGAATCACATGCCGGCACTCTTCAGATTTTTGCTTATTTATTCACCAGAGAGCCTTCCGGGAAGAGTGCCCCTCTTAACCATAAATGTCTGATGTGTATTTTGCGAGATTAATGCTTAATAGTTTGTATGTGGTGAAACTGAAGACAAATTTCCACATTGTGGACAATAAAGTATTTGTATTCGTATAACCCTTTAAAAGTGTGGTTCTTTGATCATTCTATAAAAAGAATGTGTTCTATAACAATGCAAGATTCTAAAATTCCAAATTGTATTGTAGGGCACTCAGAATTCTATAGAACTTTCACTGTCTTGACAATACACTTATCCCTTTGAGGAGTCAGGATTTTTCCCAAGTTCTCCCGGAATTTCACGCAAACATTCTAGAAATCTCAAAGAACTCTGTGTTAAAAATCCCGTAAAGTCTTTGTGACATCCTAGTGCAAACTTCTAATCACAAAATTGTAATCACATATACGTGATGGTAGGTACTCCTCAAAGCAATAGCAACTGTTACATGCTGAAGATGGGTGTTCAGCCTTAAATAATGAAGAATCTGAAAAATGTTGTCGTTTACTTCAACACCCAGTAAAACACTTTGATGAACAAAAATCAGGCAATAGTTATGGTGTGAGAGCGTATTTCTTCCACTTTTCAGAATCACATTTCAACATATGAGGTATGAGGTGATGAGCTGCCTCAAGGCTCAACGTGCTGTACATTCAGAGATGTTCTTCTAGATAGCTCTGTTGTTACGAGTGGCTATTTGAGTTATTATTGCCTTTTTAATCAGTTCGCATCAGTCTGGCCTCTCCCCTCTGACCTCTGACGTCAACAAGGCATTTTTCCCCCACAGAACTGCTGCTCAATGGATATTTTCCCTCTTCCTGACTATCATCTACCTAACAATTTCTGACAACTCTAGAGATGGTTGTGCGTAAATATCTCAGCATATCAGCAGTTTCTGAAATGGTAAAACCAGCCCGCCTAGCACCGCAAACCATGCCACAGTCATAGTCACTTAAATCAGCTTTCTCCCCCGTTCTGATGCTCGGTTGGAACTGCATCAGATCGTCTTGACCATGTCTACATGCCCAAATGCATTGAGCTGCCACCATGTGAATCATTGATCAATGAGCAAATTAAATGACCGGTCAGTGTACTATCAATGTGGACGCAAGCCTACTGACGAGTGGTGTGCGTCTGTTGAGCACTATAGTTTCTGCATACAGGACTGGAGTTAATCTGGGAAACAGAATCATTAGAGGCCCTAAACCCCACATTAGACCCTTAACGCATTACACATTCATTCATTAAAATCAACATGTCTGGACTATAGCTCAACTAGATATTATACATTTCACAATACAATCAAACGACTATTACATGTGCTGCACTATACATAACAATCAATATGAGTAAATACAGCTGGATCATTCTATGTGAAATCAGACTTTCTAACTTGTCATTAAAATATTAAACCTAGTTTCATTAAATTCTGTGTCGGTGGGGCCCCCAAGTGTCCGGTTTCAAACAGAATGACCCAACGACTACACTACACACACTGGGGGGACTGGGAAAGGTAAGCGGCTACACACTGACCCATATGAACCAAGTCATTTACACTCATTACAGCCAAAAGACCTATTAGGGGCCCAGTGGGCAAGACAAGCTGCCCAGCTGCTCAGCTGTGCTTGTGTTGACATTTGTGTCCATAGAGCTCTACATGTAGAACACTAGAATCTGCGTTGACCACATCTCTGCACTGCAAGGAATGGCTCAGTGAGACTGCTGCCGTGTTTGTCCAGAAGTAACACTGGGCATGCAACCCTGTACCCAAATTATCAGTTGCTTTGGATAGAAGTCATGTGACGATGCTCACATCTACAAGACAAAGTTGCCTGTGAACCTGTTAAAGAGGGGTATGCTAAGACGCTGATTCAGTGGTAAACCAGGCTAAGTTGACCTAGAGGTGGAGGTAAAATCACCAAATAGGCCCTACCGTGGCGCTAACGGTAGGGCACTCATACTACTACGCCGCCGACCCGGGTTCGATTCCAACCCGGGCCCTTGCTGAACCTTCCCCGTCTCTCTCTCCCAACTCACTTCCTGTCACCACCTTCACTGTCCTATCTCGTATAAACAAAAATAAAGGCTTGAAAAGCCTCCCAAAATATCTCTCTCTCTCTCTCACTCACTCACTCACTCACTCACTCACTCACTCACTCACTCACTCACTCACTCACTCACACTCTCTCTCTCTCTCTCTCTCTCTCTCTCTCTCTCTCTCTCTCCCTCTCTCTCCCCCTCTCTCTCTCCTTCTCTCTCTCTCTCTCTCTCTCTCTCTCTCTCTCTCTCTCTCTCTCTCTCTCTCTCTCTCTCTCTCTCTCTCTCTCTCTCTCTCTCTCTCTCTCTCTCTATATATATATATTAATCACCTAATAGAAGAGCCTGGAGTCCTCATTCTCTTAACTAAATGATGCCTACAGGTTTATCCATTAGCTACAGGTTTACCACTTCCTGTAGATTAACTAAAGCACTATTCCGACGGTACAAGTTTTATGTATGGACATGGGGTAATGTGATTTTTATCTCAGGATGAGACGGGATTAAATTTCCCGGTTATTATTACTTTACCCCAGGTCCTCCCATTAAACTAGTCCTGTCAGGATAGGGCTTAAGCCTGGTTTATAACTTAACCATGTTCTAGGGTGAAGCTTCACACATGACTTCCTTGCGTCCTCTTGGGTTGCCTCCAGCCTTATGACACAAGGCTCGCTGACATTGATCATTTAAGTTTTTTATTCAATATCTTCCAAATATACGATACAAAAGTTCATCCTTTCATTTGCCATTTGGATGCTGAAAGGGAGAAAGCTTCCCCAGAGATTGTTCTGTGTTGATTGACAACTGTGTCGTTTTCTCCATGGAGGTGGTGCGTAATATTTTAGTAGTTTATTTCCAGGATCCATGCTGCCCATTCACAAATGTTACCTTTTTCATGAGTACTTACCAACACCAAATTCTAAGTATTCATTATGACTGGGAAAATGGCACTTTCCATACATGAAAAGGGGAATATTCTCCATGTCCGTCATTTTGAATTAACAGATTTTTTTTTTTTTTTTGCTGCAAAACTTCCTGTACTTTGGTCATACTAATGCACATTAGTTTATTACTTAGTAAATATTCACAAAAAGATCTAATTTGACAATAGGCAGCACAGTTTCAATGAGCAGCACAGTTGCAGTACCTACTCCTGAGTCCTGCCAGTGGGTATCCTACACAGTGCACCTTTAACACCACCAGACCTATGTGCATCAGTAATGTAATGTACAGCTGTCTGTGTGTACAATACATGCCTGCTTGTTAGTTAGCAACGACACAAAGGGTTGTTAACATTCTAACTCCCGTCCTCCCTGGTGCTTGAAGCCTCGTGAAGACACAAAGCATTGCAATGTGGCCAGTCCTCCAGTCAACATGTCCAACTCCTACATGATCCAAAGAGTTCAGTTGAAAAGGGAAAACAAGTGGTTTATACTTCTCCAGTCCTTTCCCTTCAATCCTTGACGGGGACGGGGGAGTCACACGTCTAGGTATGAAGGGTCATAAATTTCACACCTCCCTTGAGACAGTCCAGGTGTGGACAGTTCAGTTAATTTCACACCTCTCTAGATACAGGCCTGTCATGTCAAAGTGTGAGTGTGAATCGATATGGTCACTTCTCCCTTGAGAAGACTCTGGGATTGATAAGTATGGAGGCCAATAGGGGACGACAAATGGGTCTGTTGTCCTGGGCCCAGGGAGAGGAGAGGAACAGAATTGGGTCCTCATTACATTGTATGAATTGTGTGTGTGTGTGTGTGTGTGTGTGTGTGTGTGTGTGTGTGTAAGCGCACGTGCGGGCGAGTCCTGTTGTGGAGCAGTGAATCTCCAGTGTGATAAGGGGTCTAGAGAAGTAAACCACTACCTTACTCCCTACATCAAACAGAACTGATGGCAGCCTCTTGGAGGGAGAATGAATTGTCTTTCAAGCAGCCAAGAAGACGTCCAGTTGATTAGAGGCGACCTCAACGTCATCCAGACCAGTTATCTTATCCAATGGAAGATTGTGAAGATTGCCATTCATCCAGGTTATCTATGAATGACAATCTTCACATTCTTTGGTTTCAGGTGGAACGGTCAATCATGAACAACAAACGAGGTCAAAAGAACCAAGCCCTGTGCATGGTATGCTAGCAGCGGGTATGCCAGGTGGTGCAGAGAGCGCCATCACTTTCTAATTATGGATGCATAATAAGCATTATACTTTGAAAATAATTAACTAATGATGAACAAAACATTAACAATTTTTTGTAAACGAGTGGGAAATGTGATGTAATTATTTTATATTCAACAAACACAGTGTAAGGTAAGGTATCTTTGTAAATGAATAAAAAATACTCTGATAAAAGTAACATTGAACATTGTACATATTTTACGACGAATTAATAAAACTTAGTAAAAAAAAACATTTGTTAATAAATTTGCTCATAAATTAATTATTTACAAAGTGTTTATAATGTTTCGTTATGCATTCATGATTATAAAGTGTTAACAAGAGAGCAATGGTTGCGCTGGTTGTACAGCGCAATTCTGAGCTGCGCAATGAGGCCTACACACACACTAGAGGAGAGAAGGAAGATGCGCTCTGTTGTGGGTAGCAAGAGGTGAACAGAGCTGTGTTGGGAACAATAGGTGGACAAAGCAACAGGCGCGCTACATTCACAGAACAAAGCTGTTAGAAGCTATGTGTTGTGTGAGTTCTAGCGGAGTGAAGAGAGATGGGGTGCATTTCTCGAAACCATAGTTGCTAACTACATTAGCTACTTTGTTGTTTGCAATGCTATTTGCCATTGGTAACAACCCAAGTTGCTAACTAGGCTAACAACTACACTTTCGAGAAACGCACCCCAGTGGTGTAGAGAGAAGCAGAGTTGGCAGACCTGTTTGTCTTGTAAGTGGTGATTGGCGAAGGTTAGTCATGCAAGCCATTCATAGCCTGTAGTGAGTCGATGGCACCCTATTAATCAGCAGTAACCAGGGCTCTGAATTAACACACGCCAACACGCCAAACACGGGTGAAAATTAATTTTGGCCGGTGGAAAAAAATACCTACCCGCCCATTTGGCTAGTAGCGCCCGAGTAGCCTACAGTAAATTGTGAACGGTAAACGGCGGCTTGTATGACAACGATACGGCGAGATTTCCTACATTACCCATAAACACTCCCGTCGTGACCCCACCCCACCGTGAGCTTTCCGAAGCAGCAGCCACTCCGTGCTGCTGTTGCGCGCGCCAGGACAGAACGCATTTCAGAACTTTTGTGCGCTCACACTACTTTGACAGGCAGCTCTCCCCTGCTCCTGTCGCTTTCGCGCTACCACTTTTAACGTCACTATTAGGACTACTGTTACTATTAGCATTCACCGACACCGACACCGGCACCTTGCTCTAACAGGCTGCCTTTTTAAGCTGCGAGGACCTGACCGAAGAGTTTCAATAACAGGAGTGTTGTGGAACGAAATAGCGACAAGGGCAGAGGAGGAGAACGGGCTGTCAGAGTAGTGTGAGCGTAGCTGTCAGTTGTCTTCTGAAATGTTTCAAGTCCTGGCGCAAATAAGTTGGAAAGCCCACGCCATCGGAAAGAAGGGCAGACCTTATGCCCGTGCGAGTAGGCTACGCTATGGAAGTAACAAAGGAAGCGAACATTTCCGTGATATTATTTGCTTTTAGTTAAACATATCGTAGGTTTCTTGTTATTTTGTTGCGCATGGTAGAGAAGAGCTCCTGGAGGAAATAATGGTGCCTATAGCATCATACTGTAGGCCACATAAACACACAATAGGCACACACGACATCATATCCATTATTGCACAACGTGTGTGTGTGTGTGTGTGTTGACTCCTCTCCTCCTCTACTTTTCCTCTCATCTCTTCTCCCTCCTTGGAGTGTGAGGTTTTGTCGTGTTTGGCTGTGTGTTTGGTTTAAAGGTCTGTTGTGTGTGGCTGGTGTTTTCAGAGGTAAAAATAAGATAAAAAATAAAGCAGAAGTTTTAAAAAAAAGTATATATAATATGCTTATTATAGACCTAGTATGTAGGCCTATAGTGTTTATGTGTTGTGGAAATTTGAATAAAATAACCACAATAATAATAATAGGCCTAATTAAAAAAAAACACACAACTAGCCTAACGCATAGCCTATTTTGGCAAGATTAAAAAATGGCTAGTTGAACTTCTGTTTGGCTGGTAAGAAAAAATGTCTACTAGCCAAATTGGCTGGTGGTGGAAAAAGTTAATTTAGAGCCCTGGCTGTAACCAATAGACATATTTTCTTAACACTATTTTGCAGTTTGTGGTGGGGAAAATATAGCGTACCTCAAGACGTGGTACGCCTTCAGTATTTCCTCACCGCCAAGTCTCTAGTTGTTCTTGATAAAGAGCCAAATGGCAATGTATTTTTAAAAAAACATTTCTTTAGTAGTTAAGTGATTCATTCTGAACTTCCAGCGAGCATTTTAGGCAGTGTTACATATACATGCGGTCCTGTTCAATCGTCAGAAAAAGAAAACAGAGGTCATATTGTCATGAACAAAATGGTATTTCTGTAGCCTAAATATCTGTAATGTAATCATACTATAACGAAACGTTTTTATATGACATTATGGCCCATTTTGCTTTCTTCCTTGGATAACTTAGGCTTTAACTTAGGGTAGGGCCTACTTCTGATAATGTGGGTAAATGGTCAAGTCTCCCTCTCTCCCTCTCTCTCTCTCTCTCTCTCTCTCTCTCTCTCTCTCTCTCTCTCTCTCTCTCTCTCTCTCTCTCTCTCTCTCTCTCTCTCTCTCTCTCTCTCTCCTCTCTCTCTCTCTCTCTCTTCTCTCTCTCTCTCTCTCTCTCTCTCTCTCTCTCTCTCTCTCTCTCTCTCTCTCTCTCTCTCTCTCTCTCTCTCTCTCTCTCTCTCTCTCTCATTTTTCCAAAGCGAATAGTGTCCCCTGTTTCACTTATGCCTACAGGTGTTTTGCTTTGAATCCCAACAGCTTCCTGACACTGTGCACCGTATGCGAATAAGCACCAACAGACCTCCAGTCAGTGATGGGCCTATTACTGTAACAACATTTCAGTAAAACAGGGGTGTGATTCTCGAAAGCGTAGTTGTTAGCAGTTAGCAACTTGGGTAGATGTCAATGGGAAATTGCATTGCAGACAACAAAGTAGCTAACAAAGTCAGTAACTTTGGTTTCCAGAAAAGCACCCCAGAGTTGCAGTAACCAATTCATATTATAGACTAGAAGCATTTCCAGAAAAAGGCCCTTTATAAGGGTGTTAGAAGCATTTTTTAGTAAAAGTTGGGAACCTAGTTTTCTAAGACAATTAGAGTACCCTGAATTCAGCTAGCCTGGTTCCCAAGCTGAATTTTGAGTTTTTGACCATGAAATGGGCAAAAAACAAAATGGCCACCGAAATTCTTGATTTTGGGCAGAATATGTTAGAAAGTATCACTTCTCCATGGAAATAAATATGCAATGCTCACATATTTGCATTTAAGATGTATTCCTACACTTACACAAAGGCAAAATGTCATGGCAAAAAGATAAAAATAACTATAATTATGCCTTTTTAATGTGATATCCTCGTAAACTGGCATTCAATAGCAATAGCCTCCGTAAAGCACAATATCATACACAATTGTCATTCAATAAGATTTGGAAAGAAAAAGAGAGAGAAAGAAGATAGTATTATCTAAAAAACTAAATATTGGAACATGAATATGTCCCCGGTTCTTTGAAGGAGATGAGTGAGCCATCTCTATGGGAGCACACTCTCAGCTGTACGATTAGCTGAAGACCTTTGCAATCACGCCAAAGGTCCAATCAACTGCGTCGTGGGCGGGATGTCCACTTTCTCAAAACCGAAAATAAGCCACTTTGATGCCAAACCTCTCTTCGGCTGTCGGCAATGAGGGTGTCTTGAGAGATGGCTCACTCATCTCCTTCAGAGAACCGGGGACATATTCATGTCCTAATGTTCTCTTTCAGTCGAATCGTTCACATATCTATGGGAGAGTTACAGTCACTCCCGATTGCTGGTCCAAACTAGGCAGAACTCCAAGAGCCTCCTGTAAGGATAGCGTTCCTATCACCTTACAGACAATCAGTAGTCGTGCCCAGAACCCTATGTTCCTGTGGCAATGTGGTCACATCTAGCCGGTAGAACCGGACAAAGGTGGCGGGGTTGGCCCAACCAGCCGCTCTGCACACGTCTGAAACTGCTGCACCCTTGAAGAGAGGACAAGATGTAGAGACCGCACTGGTAAAGTGAGCCCTAATCTGAGCTAGGGGTTGGCGACCCTTGGACTCATATGCCAGGGCAATGGTTTGAACCAACCATTTGGAGACCTCTATTTTAAAACTGTGAGCCCTGTAGAGGGCTTGATGAAGCACACAAACAGCTGCTCAGTGTTCCTAAAAGAGTGAGTCCTGTTCATGTACATGTGTAAAGCGTGCACAGGGCACAAGTTGTGTTGTCCCCTCTCTTCCACGGATCTGAAAGGTGGTGTGCAAAAGCAGTTTGGAGAGACCCCTCTTGGAGGGACTCGAAAGGGGCCCCACACATAGCCTCCAGTACTAGAGAGATATCCCAGGTGACGTAGCACGGGGCGTAAGTATCTAGTGGATGGGCACTCAGAGTGTTGGAACTGAACATGGCACAATGAAATCGCTGCAAAGTAGACTTAAATGGTAAAGCATTGTCTCCCCCCAATAAGTCTTGTAGAAAGGACAAAACCATCGGTACTGAACACTGAGAAGTTGTCTTGTCGCGTTGGTCACAGTAGCGTTCGAAGACGGACCACTTCAGGTTATACAGTGTCCCAGTAGATTGGGCCCTGGCCCCTTGAATTGTCCTGATAACGTTATCCAGAAAACCGGTTAGGTTCAAATGTTCCCTTGCCAGACTCATAGGGGCAGGTGGCCCCTGGGCTGGGGCATGTCCTCCTGGTCCGGTGCCAGACTCGAACCTGCAGGAGAGAGGAAAGTAGCAGGAGGGGCCGAAGCCCCTACGCTCTCAGCTGAGGCCCCTGAGCCCTGTGGGTTAAGGTTGGACAAACCCTGAGAAATCTCGCCTCCTTGCAGGAGGGGAAAAAGGGAGGCATCAGGCGAAGGCGCTCGTGGTGTATTATACAGGACTTTTGGCGTCTACAAGCGCGCCATGAATGGTGACGGGGTGCGCTTTTGTGCCAAGCGCAATGGCCTGCGGTGATGGCCAAGGGGCTCCGAGGCAGCTGCTCGAGCTGGGGAAGCCACATCAGCCACTAGGGTGGTGGTCAGTCCCTGCCAGTGATGCGCGGGTCGACGAAAAAACAAGACACACCCGACCGCTTTTTTCCCTAGTCCGCCCGCTTGCCCTGCCCGCAAGAAATATTCATGAAAAATATTGACCCGGCCCGCTTCCCGACCCGCCTTTGAAAATAGTAGCCGTGCGTCTTTATGAACACCCTAGCGTCATTGGCAAAGCACAATCACGTCAATAAAGGTCGTAAAAAAGGAATTTGCGTCAAGAACAAGACAGCTGTGCATTTCAACAGGACATGTTGGATTTATGAACCGAGGCCATGCAATGAGGACTGCCGACTGTCACCTGTTTATTTCGGTAACATCGTCGTTTGGATACATGGAGAAAATTAATCTGTAGGTTGGTGAGCAGACGGAGCCAGCCGTCAAGTGGATTGCCTGGTAGTCATGGTACGACACAGGAAATGAAAACAAACTCTGTAAGCAACCCATGAGCGCGAAACCATTACAATTGTATAAGAAAATATGTAGGCTATATCCATCACTGCACTGTTTAGAGAGCACCCTCTGTGTTCTTCAAAATGCACTCAATGGTTGCACCTGCTGCACCAGTTGCGTGCAGAAGATATTCCGCCGACGCAAGAGCCTCATTGATCTCCTGCAGAGCGCGTGGCACCATCTTAGTTATTCAGCCATATAAACTTTGATCTATTTCGCAAAAAATGTCCCTGTCTGCTAAAGTAAACTATAGCCTATTGGCTAGCCTATAGACTTTAAAATTCGGCATCATTTCAAAGATCCTGACCGACCGCACCCGACCCGAATTTCATTAAAAATAATATTTCATAACCCGTGCCTGCGGTCGACCGCAGTTAATTGCAAGCGCCCGCTGCTTTCGGGTCAGCCCGCGCATCACTGGTCCCTGCTGTATGAGATTCTCTGTGGTGGCAGGGAGTTGGGATAAAAAGTCGTCCACCTTTGGCGGGAGATCGCAGCACTTTGCCAGGGGCGAGTCAGAGTCTGACTCCACTGAAATGCGTTGCCAGTGGTCGACCGTAGTCAAGAGAACAAAGAGACAGAGCAGGCTAGAACTAGTCAAGCTCTCGTAACTCGTGTCGTTCAGGGTACTCGTGACCTCAGTCAGGAGACGTGAGTCCAAGGAACTGGGTACGCACAAATGTGTGTAAAGAACTTTTACTCCGTATTGTTTCTAATCTGCGGTGAGTAGGTTCCGTCATTGTGAAGTTTCTTGCTGCCATGGAGGACACTGTACATTCCATCTGTTTGATCTGCAATGTGTGATCTCAGGTTAAAAGAGAGTGTCCACCTACACAAAGCTGAGGCTGTCTCGGTGATCGCAATGATGCTCTTTTATTGCCTGTGACATTTACCCACTTCATAGCCTGATCAGAATCTGGCTAAACTTGTATGTTCCTGTCCAAAATGTGAAGATATGACAATGCATTTGTATTCAAAGTATCAAAATGTGTGCAAAACATGTGCAGTAGCGCATAGTAGGACTATTGGCAAATACAACGCAGCAGTCTGTTGTTCCTTTGATGACAGTGACTGATTGAACACTGACCAAGAAGTCTTCATGTCTAAGTTTTGACAGTGCAAGAAGAAAGCTAGGTCCGTGGCCTTTGCTTGTTTAGCATACTTATGCTCCTCTCCAGATTTTCCAAAGCATGATTCAGCAATGGGTGCTGAAAAAGTTGGTTTGAATGTCCTAGGAGTAATCCTGAGAGGATGTAGTTCCATCAGGGCATTTGGCACATTTAATGTAGGGCCTATGTCTAGTGGACACATCATATGGACACAATAAACAAGGACTTAGGCCTCATTCAGAACTGTACTTTGGGCAAGTTTTTCCTTGCTACCAATTCCATCATCTTCAAGAGATGTCTGGCCACTAACAATCAGGCTGAGTAGCATGTATAGACTATCTCAAATGTATGCAATAGTATCTTATAAAATATGTAAAATATGTCTGAACATTTTTCAAAATGACACAAAATAACTTATGTTATATGTAATATCATGGTGTCATCTAGCGATTTCTGGACAGTTTTCAGAGAGCTAATAGCAACTTTAAGTGATTTTTTGGAAACACTAAATACTGCACATTATGCTAAGTATTTCTAAAATACTTATATCAATTTTCTTAACCATATAAACACACATAGGCTACAAATATCTTATTAGAAAAGCTAAATATTTGAAACGTTTAGGCTAACACCTACAATATTAGCATTATTAGCATTCTAGAAGCTATTTTATACTTTTTAAAATCCTCTATAGTAGATACATTCATCAAGAAACATTATTGGGACACAAAATGTTAGAAAAGAGCATTTATTTCCAAGTACAGCAATACTTGGTAAAAATGCTCTGTCAAAAAAAGCGTATTTTGGCAGCCATTTTGTTTTTCAAATTTAACTGTCAAAACCTCAAAATCCAGCTTGGGAACCAGTCTAGTTGAATTCAGCACACTTAAATTATGTACATAGGTTCCCAACTTTTACTAAAAAATGCTTCTAACATTCACAAAATTGAAAAATGTGTCTAGACTTTTAAATGTTTGCGCCAATTCAGGACGTTTCAGAGTGACTTTTGGGACGGTGGTGAACAAAGTTAATTTTAATCCCTGACAAGGTCATCCAGCTTTTGTGAGCCAGTCTGACAAAAGGATAAAGAGTGATAAAGTGGTGATGATGATTCCATCTCCAGAGTAACCACTTCAGCAGTCAATCTAACCAGCAGTATCTATCCCTCTCTCTCTCTCACCACACATATTAGCTACTACTAAACACATGGATCCTATAGAAACTAAACACGCACACATGAAATCAGCTGTATTTATAGACGTGCCCAACATACATGTGCATGTGTATCTAAGAATGTAAACATGTGCATAGCGCCCGCCCCGCACATACACACTGGTGCGAGAGAGAGAGAGAGGGAGAGAGGGAGAGAGAGAGAGAGAGAGAGAGAGAGACAGAGACAGGGACAGAGACAGAGAGAGACATATGAGTGCTAGCAGCTCCGTATCTCCCCTACAGTTCTGTATACGTATGCACGTGTGTTATGAAATAAATCATTTATCTGGTTAAATAAACGGTAGAGAGAGAGAGTGCAATTGTGTGTGAATGAGTGGTAAAAGTAATGTGTTTATGTGTGTGCGCGTGTTTGTAAGGGATAGTGTAGGATATTTAATGTCTACTCATATGTCTGTGTGTGGACATACATGGGTGTGTACTTTGAGTTGCATGTGTGCTTCGGTCACATGTGTCCCTTTACCCGTGACTCTGTGTGTGTGTGTGTGTGTGTGTGTGTGTGTGTGTGTGTGTGTGTGTGTGTGTGTGTGTGTGTGTGTGTGTGTGTGTGTGTGTGTCTGTGTCTGTGTGTCTGTGTGTGTGTGTCTGTGTGTGTGTGAACAGGTGTTGGCTTCCATCAGACTCCCTTTAGGGCAACTCAACACCAGCAGCTGAAACCTAGTGGAGATTAGGTGTATTTGTGTGGAGGACTGTATGTACCTTATACTGTACTAGTGGAAGTGTGTGTGTGTGTGTGTGTGTAGCATAGGTTACTGGTTTTGCAAGTGTGTGTGTGTGTGTGTGTGTGTGTGTGTGTGTGTGTGTGTGTGTGTGTGTGTGTGTGTGTGTGTGTGTGTGTGTGTGTGTGTGTTGCATAGGTTACTGGTTTTGTAAGGGTGTGTGTGTGTGTGTGTGTGTGTTTGTGTTGCATAGGTTACTGGTTTGGCAACTGTGTGTGCGTGTGCGTGTGCGTGTGGTAGAGGTTGCTGGTTTTGCTTGTGAGCGTGTGTGTGTGTAATGCAGGTTACTTGTGCTACAGCGTGTGCATTTCTATAAAGTAGGTTGTTGGATGTGCTAGTGCATGTGTGTGTGTGTGTGTGTGTGTGTGTGTGTGTGTGTGTGTGTGTGTGTGTGTGTGTGTGTGTGTGTGTAAGGAGGTTAAGGATGCTTTCATTTCAGAAGAACAGAGCCCGCAAATCATTCATACCTACTAGCATATCCATGTTACAAAAAGACAACTGTAAGACTGAAGAGCACATTGCACTTTGGTACTGAATAACTGCACTTTAGCAGTACTGCATTTAAGTTGGTTTTTTCCTTGTCAACCTGTCTTTTTTTGTCCTAGAGGGAGGGTGGCTGTTGTGTTGGTCTATTGTGTTTTTGTCTATTGTAATTCAGTGTTTCCCATACATTGAGGAAACTATGGCGGCCCGCCATAGTTTAAATTTGGCCGCCATAGTTTACGAAATGTTTAAAAAAAAAAAAAAAAAAAAAAATTACTTTTTTTTTTTTTTTTTTTATACGATTTCCGTTTTTGTTAAAACCGAATACGATTTCCTTCGCATTTTCCTCCTGGGTAAATACATCCTATAGAGAAAACACATATGCTTGAAAGACAGGGAATCAAAAGCCGTGTCAAGCTGTTATAGTTTTAACTTGGGTTTGGGCAGGGAACACAGGAAGTGGTGCACGGGTCGCTGGACAACAGACCAGCTGCCTCTAGCCGTTCTACCACTTGATATTGAGGGCGCCTACCCAAAATTCAGACATAGTTTTTTTTCCCTCATTATTTATTCTAAAGATAGAAACACAAAATAATGGAATATGTCTACTTTTTTTAATACTTATAAGTAGTTTGAATATGTTGAATGCAATTTTGGTTTGAAATGAGTGATTTTTTAGACCCCAACCAGACCGGAACTGTGGTGTAGAACGTGCAGCCATGACGCGGGAGCGATGTTTTGTTTTGTTTACTTGCGGTGTCAAGGTAGTAATAAAATGTGGTGATTATCAGCGATATGATTGGCTTTGGGCGATGCATCAAAATACACCCATTGGAGGAGCTAACTTGTTGTGAAGAGAAGTCTCATCACTGTGGTGATCAAACACGGACAAGCAAGAATTAGGTAATTTAAAGTGGCGACGGGAGAAGGGAATGGTCACCAAAATTGTGCATCGTGTCAGGTTAAGAAGTGCTTTTATTCCTTGCCGTGGAGATTGGATTCGTAGTAGCACTTGTAGCTAGGTCTTGCCTATTGCTGGTGAAGTCTAGGCTATCTTTAGCCTCGGAGTTTGCTATGGTGGTGAATCTGAGCACCGCCGATGTGGTGCGTGGCTTTGTCTATCAACTGTTTGCCAACGTTGAATTGCCGCGGTGTGAAATGGCTGTTCTATTGTTAGATGTTTTGAACTTTGTAGTGGGTGCATTTTTGTTTCCTTTTGCCTCTTGCGCTGATTTGACCACCGTTTGCCTATGGCCTACGTCAAATGCAAACTAAAGGATCTTTTTACACTCTCACTGATCAATAGCCAGCAATGGCACGAGCTCATTGCGCTTAGCCTATTCTTCTCTCGCCGATCACAGCACAAACTCTTTTGGCCGTCAGCGTGGAAATCACCTACGGGACAGCAGTATGCCTTCTGTGTGTCCGTGCGCACAGCCCTACCAGGGCTGTGGGTCGTGCGTGTTTTGTGCGCTGGCGGAGACAGGGCCGTTTCCTGATCGTATGCATCTTGAGATATCAACAGTCGCATTTGCATGGCACTCCGAACCAACACACAGCTAAATTGTTCGACATTACAGGTCTAAGAAATCCAAAGATCACCTTTTCTCACAAGTGCATCGCATAGCCTAGTCATTTAGTTCTACTAATTTCACACATTGTAACTGCCCATGGAGAAGAGAGAACGACTGTCATCACGACTAGGTAGCGCGCTTTTGCTCTTGAACACGCCCTCACCTCACATTAGGTGCGCGTTTTCCCTGTTCCGCAAGAAGAACCTGAATTTTTTGAAGTTAAATTTTTAAACAAAAACAAGGTAAAAGTCTAGTAATCCTTGGTTTAGGCTTACATAAAACATGAAGAAGTAGTCAATGGGATTTCGCCATCTTCATCCTAAAATTGATTAGAAATGGCAGGAAATTGCATCTAAAAACACGTTTTTTTTTCTGGGAGAGGACTACC
>NC_085873.1:816612-851612 GCF_034702125.1 Engraulis encrasicolus
GCCCCCCCCCCCCCCACACACACACACACACACACTCTCACCTGGTACGAAGACGGTTTCCCCAGGTCGCTGCAGTATCTCCAGGGGCCTGAAGTCTGCTGGCCAGCTGGGCTGCTGTGTTCGAGGGTAGATCACGTTGAACCAGGTGATGGCCTCGTCCTGCTGTGCACCACCCTCCTCGCGAGTCACCTGGGGGCGCACACACACAAACACGCACGAACACACACACACACACACACACACACACACACACACACACACACACACACACACACACACACACACACACACACACACACACACACTTAATGTGTGTACCTTGATGAGTTCGCTAGGTGTGTTGGTAGAGAGTAAATGCACCTCTTGTGCCCCTGCAGCAGGATGTGTGTGTGTGTGTGTGTGTGTGTGTGTGTGTGTGTGTGTGTGTGTGTGTGTGTGTGTGTGTGTGTGTGTGTGTGTGTGTGTGTGTGTGCCTGCTTTGATGAGTTCTTTGGGTGAATTGTAGAGAATAAGCTGCACCTCTTGTGTCCCTGTACCAGGCAGTGTGTGTGCGCGTGAGTGAGTGAGTGAGTGAGTGAGTGAGTGAGTGAGTGAGTGAGTGAGTGAGTGAGTGAGTGAGTGAGTGAGTGAGTGAGTGAGTGTACCTTGATGAGTTCTCTGGGTGTGTTGGTGGGAAACAGACACCACCTCTTGTGCCCCGATACCAGGGCGTTCCATGCGCTGGTCCCTAGGGGGTCGATATGGATGCCAGTACCAGAGCGGGCAGGGCCCATCACAAACCACCTGCACAAAAACACAAACAATTGTCAAAAAGAGAAAAACACGCATATCCGTCTCAAAAAGATTGGGTGCAGGACTAGCAAAAATAACATATAAACAGAAAGTCTGATGAAGGGCATGCTGCCCGAAACGTCACATTAAAATAAGAGAAACGAGAGCTTGGTGTCGCAGACTTTTCTTTCAGTTTTCTCAAACGCATACAAACAAACAAATAAATACACAATCACAGGACTCATCACAAACCACCTGTAGACCATGCCAAGAATCTGGCTAGGTAGTAATCTAAGTTAAATTAACCTTGAGGTAGTGGTATATCATCTAATTCAAGAGCAGAGGGTCCTTTTTTCTTAACTTAATGACACCTGTGGGCTATCTATTTACATATTTACAACTTCATGCAAGTTAACCTAGCCATATTTATGTAAAACTCTTGAGCAAAAACTTTGTTTTTCTTTCTGTGTTTCTGATTACTCTGTTCCCTTCACTGAGCTCTTGCCAGTGAACGATGTGACATCTGGGGGAGCAGAAAGGTTTAGGGGGTGAAAAGCGCTTGCCTACACACTTCAGCCACCACAGGGTCACAGGCTCATCACAAGGCTTACTGCAGACATAATTATAATCCGTAGCAAAAAAATGTTTTTGGATACTCTGTTCCTTTCACTGAGCTCTTGTCAGTGAATTACGTGACATCTGTACTGGGAGACGTCACATCTTAAAGGTTCCCTCAGATAAGAGGCATAGAGGAGTTGTCTCTACCGTCTCCACTGAACGTTGTGACGTCTGTAATTTTCCCTTCTTGTGCATTAAAAACGGCCGTAGTGGTAAGGACAGACAGACAGAGTACAGAAGACGAGCAAAAGAGCATGTTCTCTAGGAATATCAATCTCTCTCCTTTCAGGAAAGTCAACTGTACCCTGATCTGATTGTCGTGGTGGAAGAGGTAATCTCTGACGAGAGGCACCCCATAAACCCACGCTTAAATCCCTTGCTCTATAACCTCTATGCCCTTCTGATAACCCTGTGACCTCTCCCCAGACGTAACCCCGACGAGATCTCGTAGTGACGTCTCTGACCTGTAGGGGGGCCTCCTCTTCTCCCCGGCAAACTGGAAGAGGTCGTCTCGGAAGAAGAGGGGCACCTGGTAGTCGGACAGCAGCTTGCGCCGCTTGGCGTGCTCGCCGTAGCTGCTGTCGAAGATGTAGAGCGGGCTGTCGTCACGCGTGCCCTCCAGATACTCGATGTAGTACTTCATCTTCATCTTCACCTGGGGGAGACGAGCACCAGACACACCACGTCAGTCATTCATTACATTGCATTTGGCAGACGCTTTATAACCAAAGCGACTTTCAAAAGAGGACACAATCATAGCCAACATCACTAGTAACAAATACAAAATGCACAGGAAATATACAGAAAAACAAGTGCAGATGCAAAGAAGGGTTAGTTTTTTTTAAGAGTACACACACACACACACACACGTCAATCACATGTCACGCCTGTCAGTCACACCACTCTGCTCAGAGGGGGCCAATCAAACGTCTACATCCGTCAGTCAGTCACACCACCAACTGGACAAATCAGACGTGTTTGTCAGTCACACCTACCAATTTTTGCTCTTTTTCAGCACAGTTAAGTTCTAAGCCATATTTGAACTTCTGACGGCTTTCCCTTAATCAGTAAATGGCTTAATGAGCGCATTTACATGCAGTGAATTTAAACAGAATATTGGCAGCATTCGGTTCGTGCACGAGTCATGTTCAGGGTGGAAATTAAAAACGAAAACATCACATAAGACAAGTCTCATTGGCATTTTTAAAAAGAAGACTTCATGGAGAATGAAGAAAAAAATAAAATAAAAATCTGTTGACAATCCCACAAGGTGTTCGTTCTGGTGCTCTGAAAATGACACCCAAAATGATTTGTCAGACTTGTGAGGTCTTCTGGTCAAACACTGATGGGGTTTCCTTTCTATTTATAGATTTTTATGAGAGTGTTTCTACTTGTATCTATAAGGGGAAAAAATCATGAGGCTATGTTGGGCACAAATATGTCTTCTGAAGGCCTAAACAGAGCACAGCCAAAAACTCCAGTACAATTTGTATCATCTTTGAGGGAATGCTATGACGATGCAGGATCATACAGACCAAAACTGACAGTTTTGCAACAAACTATTCCTATCTATGTACCAGCATGCCAAATTTGAGCTTCCTACATGGTTTAGTTCTTGAACTACGGGCTTGTGAACTTTGACAAAAAAAAGAGTGTGAACAAAATGGGCAACCCCCTCCCCCAGTGAAATTGGCTGTAACATGGAGAGTATACATCTTACATTCAAATAAAGTAACAGTGTTTCTCTTAAGTACCATGGGTACACTCAGTAATATTTTCAGAATTTTTTGAGACCTAAGTGCGTGGGCTCCTGTTGATTTGGTGTGGAATGACCCACCAGCAACCTTTGGGCTACAAGTCTGATGCCCTAACCACTTACCCATGACTGCCCTATATTGCCCTATAGACTTTCACCTTGAAAAAAAGTATGTTCCACTAAATATAAATCGGTAGATTTTGCCATTGATATGCCATTTAGGTACACTTAGAGATTACAAAAAACTTGGAATGATTATGTGTACTATTGCAATTTGTCCCGTCTCAAACACTGGATTGACTGGGCTATGAAGAGAAGCCCCTGTTATCAGAGATCAGACCAAGTCTAAACCCTGGGTATCTTGAAAGGCGCTTAAAATAAAATGTATTATTATCACGTGCCAGTCTCAAATAAGTCTCAAGTCTTAAACCTTCAAGTCCCAAGATTTTTTTCTTGGACAAGTCAAGTCAAGTCACACGCAAGGTCAAGTCAAGTCATTGTTGGCATGTTGTAATTTTAGCTGCAGAATCTGATATAAAGTGAAAAGTAAGCAACATGATTAAGCAATGTAAGTAAGTGTACGTTAACATCATCAGCACCATCACCAGTTTTCGGTTGGCGGGTGTTACATATAAATGAGCCCAGGCGAGCTGTTAGCCAGACATGTTGTCAAATAGTACAGGCATACTATAGGGTCATTTCACGTGAAATCAGACACTTTGGGACCCGACCGACCCGGATTTCAATCATACTTGGTGTGCCTTTTTAGTAGCAAGGTAGCACCCCAGAACTGCATTGGTTTGAATCTGACACTAATATTAAGGGAGAAACAGACTAGGAAAGGTTCACATGTGAGGGTAGGACACTATACATTCAGCCTTGAATATATCAGTCAGTGTTAGTCACAAAAAGATGCCTGTGGTGTTATTTGAAAGCTCTTTTCTGGCTCTACATATTACACAATCAGCTTGGAATACAAGATACAAGATACAAGATATTTTATTGTCATGTGTATATATATGAAACATATATATACAATGAAAAGCTTCCCTGCTCTGGTAGTCCCAAAAAAGGTAAAAAAGAATGTTAAAAAGGCAAAAAAGTAGGAAAAAAACATATATTTAAAAAGTTGTAAAAGTTGAAAGCTGCAAAAAATAAATAAAAAATTGCCAGGTTGGAGAAAGGGGAGATGTGATGAGTGAATTCCTTCCTATGTCTGTGTTTTTGAATTCAACAGTCTGATACACTGAGGGAAGAAGCTGTCCCTGAGTCGGCTGGTGTGAGCACGTAAGCACCTGTATCTCCGTGCAGATGGTAGAAGGGTGAAGTGTGTGTAGCTGGGGTGGTGCGGATCAGCTATAATTCGTTTGGCCCTCCTCAGACACCGCTGATTGTAGAGATCCTGGATGTTGGGTAGATCTGCTTTGATTGTCCGTTGAGCAGATCTGATGACTCGCTGGAGGTCTCTCCTGTCTTGGGCAGTGGTGTTACCATACCAGGCTGTGAAATTACCAGTTAATATGCTTTCTATTGTACAGCGATAGAAGTTGGCCAGTATCCTACTCTCCATTCCATATCTGTGCAGCTGTCTCAGAAAAAACAGTCGATGTCTAGCCGTCTTAGTGATGCAATTGATGTGATGAGACCAGCTGAGATCCTCCTTGATGTTGACTCCTAGGAATTTATAGCTCTATACAACAACTCTCAGAATATGAATTATGATAAATTGAAAAATTAAAAATATAATAGAGAAGGAGTCGAAAGAGTGAGCTCAGTAAAGGAATGTGTTACATTTTCAAGCATCAAAGGGTATGTTGTAGCTGTATATGATGGCAACTGGTGGCTAGCATGTGTTGAGGAATGTATGCTGAGCACTGGAGAGGTGAAACTGAACTTCCTGCATCCTCATGGACCATCTCCATCCTTCACTTTTCCCTTCAGACCAGATAGACTTGTCATGGATCATCAGGATGTGCTTCTGGTAGTGGAACCTAACTGCAACGGGACGTACTTATATATTATCTACAAAAGACACAGCTGCTGCTTCAAATGCACTGGTAGAGTACAAAATGAGAGTGTAGCCATTGATTATCTCTTTAAAGTACGGTAAAGGGAAGATGACACAGGTACACAGAGAAGGAATGTTCAAACATTCACATATCATCATTTGGTGTGTATAAATGGACATCTGCCTTAGTTTCTGAAACCTGGGACCATGGAAACTGACCATTTTTGTTTTGTTTTTGTTTTGTCATGTGATGCTACTATGGTATTACCATATTGTTAGTAAGTGGTCTGTATGATGCCATATTTGTGAGTCAAATTCTCTCTGAAATGAATAAAGAACCGAACACCAGCATTTGAGGTGTTGCTAATGACATTGCCGGCTACGTTTGGACAAGGAACTGGCCATTTTAAAATATAGTTTTTTTAGATATTCAATTTTAAATTTTTCAATTTATCATAATTCATATTCTGAGAGTTGTTGTATTCCAAGCTGATTGTGTAATATGTAGAGCCAGAAAAGAGCTTTCAAACAATACCACAGGCATCTTTTTGTGACTAACACTGACTGATATATTCAAGGCTGAATGTATAGTGTCCTACCCTAAAATGTGAACCTTTCCTAGTCTGTTTCTCCCTTAATATTAGTGTCAGATTCAAACCAATGCAGTTCTGGGGTGCTACCTTGCTACTAAAAAGGCACACCAAGTATGATTGAAATCCGGATCGGTCGGGTCACAAAGCGTCTGATTTCACATGAAATGACCCTATACTGACAACTAGCATAGAACTTCGTTGATATTACACAAGCATTTAAGAACCCCAAAAATTGCTCAACAATTACCCGGTATTAGACAACTCATTTGGCGGTTGTGGTAGACAATTGGTCAGACGCACGTCTACCCTACATGCTTCCCCTTAAAGGGGGGCTTGCGGTGCTACGTTCTGAAGGCCCACTTGTGACATTTAACCGAACTCTAGTGAAAACAGCAGGCATGACTGACTGACAGAGTATTGACAACTCGCACCATACACACACACAGCATCAATACCATTTAAAAACTAAATCAACTATTTGGATAAATAAAAATAAGAAATGTTCACACTGAAACACTAACTCAAGTCATTCAAGTTATTGTCTCTCAAGTCAAGCCCCAAGTCTCAATTATTTCATATTTTGTCAAGTCAAATCACAAGTAATAAAAACACTGACTCAAGTCCCCATGTCTGCCTGTTATAACCATATTTTCAGCAAAATGGTAATGACCATGTCTAAATCTGTTACGTCAAACTAACATGTCATGGCAATGTCGTTTCGACGTAGTTAATGTTTTACAGCAAATAGTGAATTGATGCCATCTGTAGGAAAGGCCCATTGAGTAGCCCAAGTGCCAACGACTGGTCAATGTCGTTTTGTGCAGTACGTACAGAGTATCCCTCGTTGTCCTCTCCGCATTTGAACTTCTGGTTGCGGTACTTCCTCTTCAGCCTCTCCAGGGTCCACTTGTCCTTGGCGGCCCATCCCTCCTGGCCGCCCAGCAGCACCACGGGCTTATAGGGCCGCTCGTAACGCTGGATAAACTCCTCCGCGGAGAGACGCAGGGCATCCACACGCTCCACATTATCCTGACAAGACAGACATGGAGAAACAAACAAAAAAAAATAAGTAAAAAGGTTCTTCATAAGTGATTAACCTCAACAGAGAGACGCCAACTAGGAACCACACGCTCCACATTATCCTGGGAAGACAAACGTGGAGAAGCGGAGGAGAAAGTTTAGCAATAGAATAGAGTACTTTTATTAATCCTGAGGGAAATTAAGGTGTCTGACAGCTTACATAAATACACAAATACAAAACATACACAAAGACCTAATACACATTATTGCACATTGCAGTAAAGACATAGCAGAGTACAGCAATCAGCCTTACATCAGTTCACATACACACACACTCGCCCTCCCACACACATACAGTAGGGCGTCTGTGCAGGGATGAGAATTGTGTTGGTTCGGGGGTTTAGCTGGGGTTTAGCTGTGTGTTCACATGTGTACGTGGGGATAGGGGGTTATGGAAAAAGCGAGCGAGAAAAATAAAGGCAAATTTATTATTTAACTCCACACAGCGTTAGAGTACTGCAACCCAATAAACACAAATGGGAGCAACTTTGGAACGTAGGCTAGACCCAGACACACCAACCCACCGACTTCAAACTGACGTGTACCAATGATCACAGCGCGGTGTGTTCATTGCTCCCATGATATGGAATCAGCCTCACTCATCGTGATGTCAAACAGGTTTTGGGGCGAAGTAGGTATACATCACTATCGGTGTCAGGCAGAAAACCATGTGTTGCCATCTAAGAATATCTGTATGCCACGGATGCAACTCAGACCTGCTCTGAATGCATTGAAATGCTTAGTGTTCAAAGGTGTCTGACGTGAAGTGCAAAAGGCACATTGTGGGTAGGGGCAGTCCGAAGCAGGACCAAAGCCAATCCCCACCCCCCAGGGATGGATTATGACCCCATGGGCCCCTGGGCCAGACAACAAGAAAGGGCCCCCGCCATGGGTGTTGGTAGTCTATAAAAAGGTTTCAGGTCAGATGTTAGGGGACCCTACTGTATGTTGTTGGGAGTTTGATGGGCATGTCCCCCGAGAAAAGTTGAAAATAGAGTTGTTAAAGGTGTGATTTTAATGCAATATGAAAAAGGAAATAGAGGTTTGGCCTCCGTCAGGCCCCCCTTGGTTCTTGGGCCCCTGTGCCAGGGCCAGGTAGGCCCACACAGTAATCTGTCCTTGCCCGCCCACATCCCTGGCCGTGGCAGCCGGTAGTGGAACAGTGCCCCGCTGTGGCGGCTCTACTGCTTGGCACCATAACAGCCTCCCCCCAGGCCTCCCAGAAACCTGCGCCCAGCAAGGGTATTTTTAATCACGATGGGCACAAGGGAGATCTTCTTGGGCACGGGGGCAGGCAGAAAGGCAGGTCTTTGTGTGTGTGTGTGTGTGTGTGTGTGTGTGTGTGTGTGTGTGTGTGTGTGTAGTCCTACGCATTATAGTGAGACGTCTCGAGACGCCACGCAAGCAGATCTGCAGTTTATCCACTTGGGCGCATGCCAAAGATTGGGATAAGTTAACACACACACAGACACACACACACAAGTGTGCCAGGGTGGGGGACAAGTTCACGGACGCTGGGCATAAACGAGGGCAAGATGTCCGTTCCACTGCCAAGCAGCTTAGGCTACTGCTCCGCTCCTTCGTCCAACAGAGTGGGGTAGTTATCTTGGCCAAATCTACTTGATAATAAAAACAAGTATCAGGCTTGGCCTGGCTGAAATACGTAATGTCAAGGGGGTGGGGTGTCAAGTGAGGTGGTCTTTAACTTGTTTTATGATCATGCAACCCCCCAACAACTCCTCTAAGAAGTACCCGCCTGATGTCTCCAACAATTTAGCACTTGGCCTGGCATATTAACTTGGCCTGGCTGCAAAACACCATGTTACCCAGTAGGACAGCCAGCCAAATCCCTTGCAATTCTAAAATTTTGGAGTAGGTTACCATTAAATAATTTCTGTAGATTAAGGAGACTTAACATGTCAACGAGTTATCATTATAAGCAACTGATATTGGCTCATGGGTTTGTTGCTGAATGGAGATTTACTTGATGTCCTCAATGACAAATGGTCATTCTTGGGATGGAGGGGCGAAGAGGGGGACTGTAACATTGAAATTTTGGTAAAACAAAATATCAAGATCTGCCTTCACTAATATTTCACCTACTGACTTGTGAGCTTGACAAGAAATGGTATTTGGTGGAATATACTATAGTCATATCTCAAAAATCTATCGTATCGGCGTATATAAATGCCACACTACACGCAATAAGACAAGAGCTGAGTTTTAGCAGTCTTGTTTCTTTCTGGTTGTCACGCGTGTCATGTGTAAAATGCTGTTTTGTGCGCGAGAAGCCTCCATAGCCACCTCCAATACCAGTCACGTAGCCTCTTCTGTAGCACAAGTCGAGACTGGCGTTACAGGTCCTCTGCCTGTCAACGCCGGCAACCGGCAAGCATCTTCGAAAGGACGACATTTCGAGCACTGCTGTGAAATTTCAAATATGCGGGCATGAAGCTTGAAGGGTGTGGGGGAAGGCACATGAAGCATAGGACAATTTAATGCATTGAATTTTGGGTTGGTTTGGCGTGGGTAGCAATGCAAGGGTGTACAAGGCTAGCTTGCGGCACAGATTTCACTATCGGTTTACCTTTACTGTCCGATGGGAGAGATCAAAAGTCTCGTGGTAGTCATGCTTTATCCAGTCTGTGGAGTCCTTGAGCTCGGGTCGGGCACTCCGTTTCGCCTCTTTGATTCTCTTCTTACTTTTGTGGTTCATTCCTTCGTGGAATTGCGAAGCACAGTTGTTTTCCCTCTCTAGACTTGGGTTAGCAAATGCTAGCCTTGGGGCTAGCCGCGTTACAACTGACTGTGCTCTCACACTGTTGCCTGCTAGCTCTAGAGCTCTAGCTGGTACCACTAAGCTAGACAGCTAAAGCGGCTTGCTATCAAGGTACGAATTGTCAGTTCAGGCTCTGAAGTTGGGTTGCTGGGTATGGTCAGCTTGCCAGTTGTCTCATAAACACATGTGAAGTAAATTTGTGTCGCCACGTCAACAACACGATTCCTAAACCGTGAAGAATACGAGAAATTACCGCCACTCTTTATTCTAACAAACAATGTGCAAGCGTACTTTTCGGTGTTTTGCGTAACTGGCTTTTACTGAAGTAGGACAACCTAGTTTCATAACATATTTCTTAGCATTTGGACCGCCTTCATTCCTGTTCCGCGAATGTCATTGGCTAAAGGCAACATCATTACTTCTACTCTCAAAATATAATTGGGTGGTACTTCTACATTCCCGCCACTATCAAGCTTAGACGTTCCAGACACGCCCACCGGCCTTATTTTCATGCGCGCGAATGGTTCACTCACCAGAATCGCTACTGCCGCTACATTGATACACCTTGGGAAAGAAGGGAAGCAAGCATGTGTCAAAAAGTAACGTGATGTGTTGAGAGTCAATTGGGAAGACACTGGGACGTCTTGTTCAAAAAGCAACACGATGAGTTCACCAGAGAATTCCGACCAAGCTCTTAAAGAGTTTACTTTCGAAGGAGACAAAGACACGTTGACAGTCCTCATCCCAGAGGTTAATATTACATGCTCTATACACAGTTATTACGTTCTAGAGCTCTACCCTTTTAATTAGTTACAAAATAGCCTCGGTAACTCAGCAGACGTGCTGTTTCTTTTTCAGTTGTTTACCAATAAGATCCTTGGTCCAAGTGAATGACGGCTATGATGCTATGTGTTTTCAGAGGTGTAGCCTAAAAGCTGGATTGACAGAGCCTTCTGCAATTTGCTCTCAACACAGGGGATTTCTCTTTTTAGCAGAGGTGTCAAAAGTAAAAGTAAATTCGTATGTAAGTACAATACTAGCGTATAGTATTACATAGCTGTTACACCATTGTACCTAATGAGATGTTGTTAGGCCTACTGGAAAACTCTAAAAACCCAACAAGGACCCACCACAAACTTGATCCAACCAGTGCAGAGTCAGCTGATTAAAGCACACAGATCTACTGCTTACTCAGATAAGTTACCTGTATATTGGAAGTAAACGTTGTTTCTTTGACTTTTCCTCCGTTTATTTTTTACTTTTCACAACTCTTCTCTTTAGCTCATTAACCTGGCTGAAGGTGGCAATTATAGAATCAGCTGGTTCATTGAATTGGTTGGAGTAAAAGATGTGGCAGGGTTTTTACTTTCGGCACCAGGGTTTTTTCCACCTCTGTGTACTTTATGTGGACATGTTTGATATTACATTGCTGGACAGGGCAAACCAACGTTCTGAAGGATTAATACGGAGCTCTCTTCAGTACTACTACCACACGCAGTGTTGATGAAAGCAGTAGCACAGCAACATCTGCTAAAATGAGTCCCTGTATCTGTATCTCAGGAAGCCTACACTACATGTGGTCCTATGCAGTGGCAGTATGGTACTATGGTCATGCAGTGCAGTTGTGGTATGATGATACAGTGTTTGCATGTCTCTCTCCCTCTCTCTCAGGTTTTGGACCCGCAGTATGGCATGTACGTCTGGCCCAGTGCAGTGGTTCTGGCCCAGTATGTCTGGACCCATAGGGAGGAGATACAGAACCACACACTGCTGGAGGTACACCAAGCACACACAGACATACACACACACACACCTCAAGTTAGACCTAGACATACACAAACACACTGCTTGAGGTACCCCTTGTCTCGCTCTCTTGGACTCAAGGTTCGAGGTAGATGTCTCTTTCTCTCACGCACACACATACACACGCATACACTGCTTCAGGTTGCCCTTGTCTAGCACAGGTGAGTGTGTGTGTGTGTGTGTGTGTGAGAGAGAGAGAGAGAGGAAGAAAGAAAGAAAAAAAGAGAGAGTGTGTGTGTCCTGATGGCTGGGCTGTGTCTGCATTGTCCATAGCTGGGCGCGGGTGTGAGTTTGCCTGGCGTGGTGGCTTCCAAGTGTGGCGCCAGGGTGATCCTGTCGGACAGTGCCGAGCTCCCGCGTTGCCTCGACAACTGCCGTCGCACCTGCACGGCCAACGGGCTGGGAGGGGACGTGCAGGTGGTGGGCCTTACCTGGGGACAGGTGTGTCCCCAGCTGCTGTCCCTACCCCCCCTCGACATCATCATGGCCTCCGATGTGTTCTACGACCCTGAAGGTCAGAACTAATGAAATCTTCCTCTTTTTAAGGAGTAATAGTTTTTATTTTCTTTGAAGTGTTCAGTTGTATTCAAGCAACTTGATACAAAGGTATGTCTGTGTGTTTGGCTTTACTGAGTGTTTTCATGCAACTTAGGTCTGTTGTGCGAAGGCAAAACTGAAGCAATAAAATCTTTATCTTTTTAGAAGTACTATTCTTTATTTTTATGTTTTAATTTGTTCAAGAGCAAGATATTTTAAGACGCATGTCGGCTGGCTTTATGAAGTGTTTCTCCGCATACAACTCATTCATAATTTTTCATATTTTTTCACAACAATCTTTATACAGTCATTTCATATTTATACTTAGTAGAGATGCACTGGATCCTGATTTTTAGGATCCTGCAGGATACCGGATCCACTGCTTAAGATCCTGCCGGATCCGGAACCGGATACCGGATCCTACGAAAGGGTTGAAACACATAGCCTACTCACACACGGGGGCCCTTTTTATCACGTTGGCTCAAACTATTTTGACTGAAAAGCCTCGGCTACCGGATCCTGGATCCTGGAACCGGATCCTGTGAAAAACCCTATCCTGCCGGATTCGGAACTGGATCTTGGATCCGGTGCATCTCTAATACTTAGTAATAATGTAGTAATAATAGTAATGTGGCTGCAGACTTGAGGACATGGGGACTGTCAGCTTCATGTTAATATTGTAATGTTCATGTGTGTGGGGCGGCAGACTTTGAAGACGTGCTGGTGACGGTCAGCTTTCTCCTCAGGACCAACCCCAAGGCTCAGTTCTGGACCACTTACCAGGAGAGAAGGTATGCATGTGTGCGTGTGTGTGTGTGTGTGTGTGTAGTATTGAGTGGTCGTGGTAGGCCCTGTTGTACAGTGCACGTACCGGTCTGTATGTAAGGGCACTCTTGGTAGCTTGCAGGGGAGCCTTGAAGTATGTGTGTCACACCAGTGGCCATTGTGTGTGTGATTAAAGTGTATGCTGCTGAGCAGACTGGTCACTGGAGACGATGCTCCATAGTAATGTGTGTGTGTCTGTTGCAGTATCAAGGTAGGCATCCTTCACAGGTGTGTGTTTTAAGGTGCATGATTGAAAGTTTTCCTGTTGACATCTGTTCAGCTGTACATGCCAAAAAAAATCATTCAACTCCCTGTCCGCTGTCCACTCCTCCAAAATGCCAGCGGAGCCGTGTTATTGGGCAGCTACCCACAGCTCTGAACCCGTTTAGTTGAAGCTAAACAAGGGAGGGGTAAAATTTCTAGGGCTTGGTGGGAGCTAGAGAACTCCTCTTTTATCCTGTAGTGGGCTATTTCATGTGCTGCGTTTGGAATCCCATGACAGTTGATGGTAATATGACTAAAAACAAGTTGCAGACTTTAACTTCAATGTATGTGTGTGTGTGTGTGTGTGTGTTTTAGTGCTGACTGGTCTCTGGAGGCTCTGCTCCACAAGTGGGGTTTGAACTGCAAGTATATTCCTCTAGACTCCTTCGGTGCCCACGGCAACTACATCGCCCGCTCCAATCTCCCTGGTAACCACTCCATCCAGATGATGCTCATCAGTGCTACGGTCGGCATGGAAACCAGGACTCCATAAAGACGATGCTTATGATCAGGGTTATAAATGAACTTTTTTCATCTCTAGCCAATTTGGCTAGTAGTTGTTTAACCTCACAAGCCACACATACTCATTATCAGTTAAATTGCCTTGTACGTTTTCTTTTCTACCAACCCAACAAAATTTTCACCAGAATTTGTCCGGTTGGCCAGTGTTTATTTAGAACCCTGATTATGATAACCACCTCAGACGGCAACTGTACGATAATGGTAATCACTGCTCTGGGGTGCATTTCTCGAAACTGTAGTTGCTAACTACGATGTCATACAATGTTAGCAATACCATGGTGAGGATTAAGGCAATGCATTGGATCAAATGTAAGCTCATAACGGCAAATGAGGTCCATTACATTGTCGTAACCTAACCCTGAACCAATCACAGATGGTTTCCCATGTGGGTAGTGAAGAGCCCTCCACAGCCATCCTACAGTTCAACAATTCACCTAACACTGTGCCAGTAAGGTCACCGTTGCCCGCAGGGCTGGATTGGTAATCTGGCATACAGGACCATTTTCCCACTGCGCTAGTTGACAGCTAAATGTTTTAGTTTTCCCATGATTGCTGGCGCCACTGAGTCCAGAGGTCACAGGAAAGGACGAGAGGACTCATTGTGACTATTTATCTTAACTAGAAGTGTCCTGTGTGATTTTAGTGGCTAGGTCAAGGCACTGCAACAGGACAAGCAGAGGAGATTGGTTAGTGTTTGGGAAGACTGGGGTCCTCCGCTTCCTCCAAAGTGCAGATGAGAGCACTGCTCTGCCAACATTCGATTCTACCGTTTGTCCAGACATCTGCGCCCATATGCAGGGTTGTATTAAAAACCGAAATCGGACATGCAGTGCAGTGCTCCGCACTTTGGTGGAACTAGTGTGCGGAGGCCCTGAAGCAAGGCAATATGCATAGTGTACAGTACATACAATGTCTCCATAACAGAAAATGTGGTGTGCTGGGTATCTGTACATGTGTATGTGAATAAAAGTGGACTTTTTAAGTTAACATCTCTCTGCCTCCACATGCTTCCATGCATGAGAAAAGTAACTCAAGCTACTTCCGGGTGTTTAATATTATAATATCTGTGTGCAACAGCAATACTCCTCCCAGTCTGGATTAAGATGGCCAGACTAGTTTACTGTAGGCCATTGTTGGTGGGGAACCTTTTACATTCAAGGGGCCACTTCAAATTTCTCCAAGGGCCGTAAAAGTCCTCCAAGGGCCATTATGAACACAAACCAGGATTTCCCCATTCTTTAGCAGCCACCTATAAAACAGATCCCCCTTCTCTGGGACCCCTGAATATAACTTAATTGTATTAAATGTAATTTCTAACATTCCTTTTCAAAACATGTCATATTTAAAGTGAACATTCTAATTATGTCGCCATTGAGACATAGGTTCCCCACCCTGCTGTAGGCCCACAATTCCCAACTGCTACTTCAAATGAAGTTGCAGACATCTATTGAACAAAAGTATGTACTTAAGGTTAACAAAGGTTTGATTGCACATCAAATTTGTTAAATTGGACAGAAGGGTGAAATCTAAAACCGTTTCACAGGAATAAGTGTATTAATCCATTTTTCTTCAGACATCTCTTCGATTTATTTGAAAATGCATGGAACCATTGGAAAGCTCAGTGTCTTCTCTTTCCAATGGTGGGCGTTTGACATTTGCTGCGTTGCCACCTCTGCTACAAATTCAAACCAAAGTAACTGCATTAATTCTAGCCATCAAAATGAACCTAATGGGACCCGTTATGAATTCATAATGTCTCAACCATGTTTCAGTGCACAAATAAGTGCTGATTTTAAACCAGAACTGAAATTGAAATGGAATAGCCAAATAGTCCGAAAAAAGCATTGGGGGTGACCCCAATCTTTTGACCGGCAGCATATACACTCACCAACCACTTTAATAGGCACACCTGTCCAGTTGATGCAAACTCCTAATCAACCAATCACACTGCGGCAACAATTATTTTAGGTACATTATGTAATGATCAAAATTGATCAGCTTCAGTTCAAAACAGAGCATCAGAATTGGCAAGAAAGATTATTAAACCGATATTAAATGTGGCATGGTTGTTGGTGCCAGACTGGCTGGTCTGAGTATTTTAGAAACTGCTGATCTACTACTACGATATTCATTCATGGGCCAAAAAAGAAGAAATATCCAGTGGGCACGACTTCTGTGGCTGAAAAGGTCTGGCTGTTGCCAGAGGTCAGTGGAGAATGGTGTAATCACAGACCTGTATAATACAGGTCTGTGGGTGTAATGGTGTGGGGCTATTTTCTTGCCACACTTTGGGCCCCTTCGTACTAACTCAGCATCGCTACAACGCCAGAGCCTACCTGAGTATTGTTGTATGTGCAAGAAAATAAGCATTCATTCAAACAGCCAGTCCAGACAGTAGGTAGACTATAATAGTAGTATTTTATTGATGATCTGAATAGATGACAGATGAACATTAATGATGCGCACTGTAAGAAAGCAGCACACAGCCATGTACTTAGGGGGGCGGGGCAATGCAGCATCCCACACAGCACACAGAGGAGAGAGCACCCTAGGACTCTCACGTGCGGACGCACACAGCATTGCTGTTCCCAGTCAGTCGAGCAGTTATGGAAACAGAAAAGTGGGATGACATGACAATCTGTGATACATTACCCCAGAAAAAAAATAATCTGGGAGGAAAAAACAGACCATTTAATTAAAAAGAAATGAACAAGATGGGGGAAGGTAGAGGAAAAAAGGAGGGGACAAAATTAACAAAAACAAAAAACAGGGCCACGTGTGGGTTCCCGTCTTTACCGAGTGGGTCGCCACGGTGACTGTTACCAGTGGCGATATCTGGAGCAAAGCGGGCTCTCTGCCAATGATCTGCATTCTGCACTGCAACAGCAACACCAACAGGGCACCTTAACTGCTAACCCAGCACACACCTCACCTGCTACTCACCTGCGCCTAATGCAAACAAGATACAAGACATGGGTTAGACACGCTCGCTCACACGCTCAACACTACCGCACAGATATGAATACGAGATGCCACTTTGACCATCCCTTTGAATTGGAACGAATGGCTCAAGTCAGTTTGCCACCATGATTGGCCGCTATTGCCGCCATCAGTCAATACATGGCAATACACACTTTATCCTGTAGGTGGCGGTAACACATTATGAAAAACAGGCTACCGGACCAGGACTCAACATGGCATCTAGTTTTCATATCCATGACATTAACAAATGTAAGATACGCATAGCAAATCATTACAATTTCAGACCAATTAATAAAAAAAACTAAATCTCTTTACAACGAAAAGAGGGAGAACACAAAAACACAGGTGGTCATGGGGTAAATGTTCCTTTTTAAGATGAGATTTTTAAGTCAAAAAATGATACCTTTTAGGCCAAAAATTATTCACATTTTGAACACCAAATAATAACTTTAAAATGTTTTGTATTTAACATTTGGAATACAGGCCTGAACAAGGCAATGGGAAGAGCTACTAGTTTACCAACTTCCTTGCCGCCATTTTAAAACCAGCCCATGTTTAAACTCATAGCATCACATGCACTCTTCTAAAAAGAATGACATTATTCACACAGGCGTGGCACTATGTTCTCAAATAAACATGTGACTTGGACACACAAAAAAAGCAAAACCTCAAATCCTTCCCGCTAAGCCACAGGTGGGGAAAAAAGCACACAGAACTGAAAGCTGGTGAAAGGCAGGTAGGGGGTGGGGATCAATGGAAAGCAGAAGACAGAATTATCAGACGTCTTTTGTCTTCTCAGAAAAGCTTGCCATGGACACAATAATAACCTTTAGTCCGTCATGAGAGCGTGTTTGTGGCTGAAGACGGTCAGTCCCGTGGCCACATATAGAAACAGAAGGTCACATCCGTAGAGGGTAGAAGGGGCGCGTCACCTCGACACCTGGGGAAGAAGAAAACAAGTGAGTTACCTTGACAACAAGGATGGGTGGGGGTCGAGGGGTGGGGGTAAGGGGTCAATATTTAGGGGGGTAGGTGGTGGTGGTGGGGTTTCCTCAACAAAGCCATAACGGAGACTCCCTTCACTAAACAATCAAGAGTGGCTGATGTTCAGGGACCAGGATCGAGTGAGTACCCAGAATCCAGCATTTGTATTCTGGACTCTTTTGTATTCTCTGGACTGAGGGCATAAGCGCACCTCTGTAGGAGACATGGGCTTTTCCAGAATTAATTGCCCAGTGCAATAGCCTCTGCTGATAGATTTTAAGACATATCTGGCATAGGGAATTACGCCACTATACCTACACATCTGACCTGACAGGACGTTCATCAAAAGGGCCACCGGGCTTCTAGCCTTTACGCGTGCCCGAGCACAGATGTGATAACATTGGATGCCGCGTTGACCATATGCCATATGGTGGCCATATCACCTGAGCATGGGAGACTTGAACCGCTGCTCTGGTTTGCGTCATTTTCCTATGGGTTCCTTAGCCATTGGCAACAATGTGCACTGCTCTGGAATTACGTTGCTGCGTCTCATGAGTCTAGAACTTGGAACGTGGTTACTAGGCCTTCACCCTTTGTCTATTTATTTACCAACTTGTTTGCAACTTCTTTAATTTTTATGCAGTTAAAATTTGAGTTTCTTCCTTCACATACATTTTTTCTTTATTTTTAGCATTCCTTTGTAAAGCAAATCTGCTAAGTACTAACAAACCTGCCTTGCTTTGCTTTCGGACACCCGAGTGCTGGAGTGACAATGCCTGACCTGTGCACTGGGCCTTTCAAGGTACTTGGGTGCAGAGGACCTCTGGGACATCTATGTGTGGGGGACTGGATATACACCTGACAATAGGACTGATACACCTGTATGTGAAGGGGACTGGAGCTCAGCATTGTGAGAGGGTGGGGTGAAGACTGGGATGGTGCAATGTTGGGGGAGGTCAGGGCAATCAATCAGAGTAGACAAAACAAACCTTCGTTACCATTTCACCAACGCACTCTTTTCTTTTTTTGTCTTTTTTTTTTGTTTGTTTGTTTCTCCTCCTCCTCAAACACCACGCCCCATCCAACTCCAACCTGGCGGCCATGGCAACAGCAGGCTCCGCCCAGCAGCCAGCCAACCTGCCTCGCCTCTGGCGACATGGTAACTGCTACCACGCCAACTGCATCATCAGCATCAGCAACACCCCAACCAGCCGGCGAACTGCTCACCCCGCCCCACTCTCTCCTTCTCCACCTCCTCCTCTCTCCTGCCCTCCTTCACTCCAACTCCTCTCCTCCTCCTCCACCTCCTCTCCTCACTCACGAACAGACAGCAGCTTAGAGGAGAGAAGTCCACATGTCAATGTAATTAACAAGCAGTGTGTGCTGAAAATAAGGTGTACACTTACAGAGAGATGCCGTAAAGGGAGAGAAGTGTGTGTGTGTGTGTGTGCGAAGTATTCTGCCTACCAATTGGAATGTGCGCGGGGAAGCATGCATGCGTTTAAAGGGGCTAATGATTGGAAGACAGGGGGGGAGAGAGAGAAGGAGAGCACGTCTCGAGTAGTCATAGTAACTGTTCCGTCTCATTGTGTCCACTGCCAATGAGGAAGTAATGGTTAACGTGAACACTCCACACATTAGCACAGAATTATATAGGGCCCCTTTGAAGGTTAAAAACCCCTTTAAACATAAAATATATACCATCCCTTTAAACATTACGCATAAAACATAGTATATCACTCCTTTAACTACCCCTTTGAACATTAAAAAATATACCACCCCTTTAAACCTTACGTATGCCATCCATTTACACATAGAACATCACTCCTTAAAATAACTCCCCCTTTATAAGATTTTGCGCTCATTATTAGTATGTTCTGGACCATAAATGCAGCGTGTTCTAATGGGTGTGCGCGTGGGTCCTGCGAGCGCTTTGTTGGGCTTACATGTCAAAAGTCCGAGTTCGGGAGTAGTCACGGCGACGCCGCTCCGTTCTCCCCCGGCGACTTGGGCGGGCTCTTGGAGCGCGAGCGGGACTTGGAGCCCTTGTTGGAGGCCGGCGAGTGCTGGCGGGAGCGGGACCTGGAGCGCGAGGGCGACTTGTTGGGGGTCTTGCTGCGGCGGGCCGAGCGGGAGCGGGAACGCGAGTAAGACCTGGAGCCACGGGATCTGGACCTGGAGCGGGACCGGGACCTGGAGCGGCTGTAGCGGGAACGGCTGCGGCTCCTGGAGCGGCTGCGTCTGCGGCGTCGTGGGCTGTGGGAGCGGGAGATTAGACACCAGTTGAAACTCCCGTCACTAAATCAGTCCAGTTCAAAACTACATCTCTGTTCGTATCGTGGTGGTTGGTAGTTGCAATTTTTCTCAAGACAATTCCATGCGCCACATTCTTGATTGTGCAGAAAGATGAAAATCTCTGCAGCACATTGAAATAATTACGGTGAAACAATTACAATACATTCTGACACATGTATTCTGACAAATGAGTTATGGTCAAGTCAAATCAAGCTTATGTCACTTTCTTCATATGCACAAGTCATACAAGGAAAATTAAATTACATTTTCTCTCTATACCACGCTAAGACATAGACATTCACAAGACTGACATTTTACAGACTGACATTAAGTGCAAGACAGGGCAGGTAACAGCGATGGACCGGTAACAATAGTGATCAATAATAAATACAGTACAAATGAACATTTAACATTCAACATTGAACCGATGCCCCCCTTTCCCTCATCATGCCTGTCGACGCCCCGCCCTTAGCATTTAAAAAACCAAAACATTTAAAAAAGTACATTTAAAAGTTAGTACTTAGGACTTTTACTTAAGTACATTTTTGGTGTACAACTTTTACTTTCACTTTCGATTATTTTTTTTCCTAGAGTACTTGTTCTTTTACTTAAGTACACAACCTCTGGTTACTTACTAGGACCATAGCCTCTATAAACCCTCTCTGCTAGGACCCACTCAGGTGGTTCTCTAACCATCAATGCTGAAGCTCTGACTTCCGGAAAGTCAAACTGTGAACTTTGCACTCCTCCTAGTCTGTATCACAACTTTCTTGCATGTTCTGCTGAACTCAAGTCATGCAAGGGCATTTCAGGGCCAATACTACATATTTGTCAAAGTACACCAACTTATCAAGTTACCTGACCCTGAAACTACATGGGGGCTTTACCAGAGATTGACGTTGTAATGGCTAGAACACGGTCTGCTAAACTGTGAAATCTCCTCATGCCCCAATTCTTGGGCACTACACGCCGGATCTGCGTGAATATTTTTCCAGTAACAATTACACTAAATGAACAGTTATCATAGCACTTCATTTTAGTTTTACTTAGAAGTCGGCGGGGTGGGAAGCCAATACAACTGTGGTGACCAACCTTGCACAACACACCTCCTTCGAGAGTTCATTAGCGCCTTGATCAACGGTACTAGCATGGTTAGCTACGGCTAGTAAGAAACGACGGTTAGCACGCTGATCGTTAACCAACGTTAGCTTAAGTCCACACATCCATTTCAGCAAAACGTTTTATTTCACACTCAAAATAAGATGTATGCGAGAGTTACCTCCTACTGCGGCGTCCTCTGTCTCGTCGAGGGGGTCCACCACGACCGTCACGACCACTGCGGCCACCACCACTGCTGTAGTGGGAGTCTGGGGGCCTTCCGTAGCGTGCCATCTGAACACGCAGTTCTCGGCCGTCTAGGAACGCACCGTCCATGGCATCCATCGCGTCCTCGGCGTCGCGTTTGTCGTGGAAACGCACAAAAGCGAAACCCCTGCTCTCCTTGCTGTATGGATCTCTGGGGATGTAGACGTCTCCAACTCGCCCATACTTCTCGAAGACACGACGAAGAGTTTCTGGCGATGTGCGGTAGGTTAAGTTGTCCACCTTCAGCGAAGTCATGCCCTCGATCTGAGGCGGCGGTCTGCCATAACTACCATAACTCATCTTGACGAATTAAAAGTACGAACTTAGATAAGGAAACTATCTCTTTTGTTGTTTGCGTCGTCGATCCGATCATCAATTGTCCTGTTTTGTTTTATGAGCCCGTTTGCTGCTAGCAGCTGTCCGAACCAAGCTACTGCCGCACTCTCTGGCAGCTAGACAACAAGCTAATCAGCTAGTCCTAGCTGTTCACAAAATGGCAGATTTCAAGGGAGGGGTGGGGTTTAAATATAGGCCTGTGGGTGGACAGCCTGTGGGGCAGCCCATGCCCAGTCCAACCAATCACTACGCTAAGTTTTTTTTTCCCAGTGTGAAAACCGTAAACCGGTGAACACCGAATGAACCGATTTGAAATACTCTGATCCTTTGTGGCACCTTATCCGGTATAATCTTCTTAGTTTCAAAGTTCAGTGTTAGGTTCAAACCCTTAACATTTGTAAATATGAAACACCTGAAATGAAAGACACAGAGAATCCTTAATTAAGTTTCAAACCGGCTTGGAGAGCGGATGGGGAGAACCGTCAGCTACCATTTTCCCCACTCGTTCTAAACGATGTAATAGCCATAAGTCATATTTATTGGAGGATTTTCCCTGATAACAATTATCTCTATCCGCTAAAGGGAAAAGGGGGCGTACCCGGATAGAGATTAATTCATTCACACACACACACACACACACACACAAACACACGAACACACTAGCCAGGCTGCGCCCTCCTAGTGACGCAACACCTTCGGCGGCGCTGCAGATCGAATCTCGATTGCAAGTCTATGATAATCAGGCAACGAACACACAGTCCTTGGCCTGCCATGTGGAGATGCAACTCTGTTGTGTTTGGGCATTCCATTGTTCTGGTACAGATAAAGTCCTCGCACAGTCCAGTAATCTTCTGCAGCCTTGAACAGGAATTCTTGAGTGTGAAAGGGCACATTTGTGCCAAGGCAACATGTTTGCTCTCCTAAAGAATAAATTACAGTTCCAACATTTCCCCCTGTTTATTCTATATAGAGGCAAACATTAACATCATCCAGTGATGACTTCAAAAGATTTTTTCTTTAAATAGGTACACTTAGAGGCCCTGAGCATAATCCCCTGGGTCAGGGAACAGATCAGGGACCTGGATGGAATCGTCAGATTGGTGTGGAGGCTCATGGTCTCCACCAACAACATCATCTAGTGTCATCGACATCACTATCCTGTCTAGTTAGAAGAGCATATAGGTTTGACATTTTTTCTTCCATTTGTGCAATGGCAGTGGTACTAAATCTGGTGCACAACACTCTAATACAAAGAATACAACAACATCCACATAACGTGAGGATCGCCGCAAATATTGCAATAGACATGATTATGGACGCTGCCAACTGTCTGTATTTGCCAACATTTCAGAGAAACCATCCCACACTGAAGTGTCGACCCTGGAGTGGTCTTTCATTTTCTTTTTGGTTGAGGGATCCCAGTCCCTCTATCGCCCTGGTGACACTTTCGTCAGCTGCCGTATTGTTCGGTATGAAGGAACAACATTGATAACCAAGAATAGAGCACACACTCCTATCGGCCAAAAGCATATCAACCGCAATACGAGATTGGAATGCCATTAGGCAGGTTGCCTTCAGTTGTTCATGGATGGCCCTGAACCCGAATTCAGTTTTGTTGCCCAGCGCCTGCACATTTATAGTGGATGTTGTTCATTCTGTCCATATTTTTGTTTATAGTACACCACCAACATACAAATGATTCAAACCCTGATGCAATTTGATTCCACATTGTAGCTCTCTTATGTTTGTTTTAGGTTAGGTTAAGGGGTGAAGTTTCAGAACAAGGTTTCATTTAACATGTGCCCTATACACATATTTGTTTAATGCACTGATTAATCCTAAAATATCTCTCCTGTTTGAGACATGTGCCATCCACATGACTCAATAAGACTTAAGTAATTTCCGAAACAGACTTTGAGCACAGTAAATGATGAGAAGTAAACATCTTCCAACACCCTCCAGTTCATAGGTGCATGAGTGATTCTACGATTCCCCTACGCTTTTGGCAAAAGCAAAAAATCAATTATCAGTATTTTTTCCCAACTAAATGACCTAGATGTTTACATAGTGCCAAACAAACAAATTGCCAAGCTTAATCTTAATAGTTAGTGGAATTGGCAAATCAAATCCACGGACTTAAAAGTGTAGCCGAATCAGAGAATCACTCGCATAGCCTACATCAAGGCAGGCTTTTTCAAACATTTGTTTAAAAAATAATAATAAGCTCTCAGAAGTCAACTCATCCACACACAGACATTAGTGTGGAGGAGGTGCGCAGTTGTAACAGATTAGAGAGCATTATAATAGAGAAGAAACAAAAAATGTTTTGTTAGTTTAGACAAAACAAAACCCAAAGCCGCCCAACCATTCTCTCATAATCTATAATCAAAATAAAATAGATAGCTCTACATTCCCGGGGAACAACAATTTATCAAGAGCAAAATTATGAAAAAGAAAATTACTCTGGTCAGTATCTGACTATTGTGGCTCACGTTTACATTAGAGTTCCTTACAGAATAGGCGATAAACGCAAACTGACAAAATGTGGTGTTGACCACATAGTTCATCCAATATAGAATGTAGAAGAAACATTAAGCATGCCGTACAAAATGACTATACCCATAGTATTGGCTGTCTTTACATGATAGTTAGGCCTGCATAAATCACTTTGTAACAGAACTGAAATATATTGGCATGCAGTCCTCACTGTCCTTTTGTCATGAGGTCATGGTGATATAGGGGCCTAGCCCAACTCCTGCCAATAATGTCAGTACATTCAAAAATGTATTTTGTAAAAATAAAAAAATTGAGTATGAGTAATATTTGAGAATCCAAAAATATTTGAGAATCCTACTTTCTCACACCATTCCAAAGTTTCACTGTCATCACCCAGACATACAGATCACTAGATCAACCAATCAAAATGTAAGAGATAAAAAGAAAGAAAACACAACTGCCATTGTAAAATACGCAACTTTAAAAGAAAAATGAAACAAACAACCGGACAGACCCTTTATCTAAGGTATAAAGGTAAGACCTTGTCTAACTTTAGGTCAAACTTTTCATGGTTTGAAAGAAAGAAAAAAAATAAACAGTTGTCATTTTATCAAGTGTTATAACTAAAATTATTACCCAATTGAAACAAAACAAACTCTGGAAAAATCTTGTGAAACTCATCAAATTAAAAACAAAATTCACTTAACCTAGCGATCATTGGTATTGTCTAGGTTCCTTCCATTCACATCAGCTGTGTTTCAGCTCGTTTCCATAACACTGGGCCTGTTCCTCAAAGAACAAAAAAAAAAAAAATTATTATAGGGAAAACAACTTTCTTTCATGTACACTCAAGCCAGATCAATTTGAAATCAAATCAGAGCAAAAAAAATGATTGACTTCATGTATCGGCTACATAAAACATTTGTAACGGAACTAAAACCTTATTGGCAATCAGTTTTCACTTTGATTGCAAGTTGACGACTGAAATGAAAAGACAGAGTTAGACAACTGTCTCTTTGTTTATAAATCAAACAAATGAAAATATAAGGATCCCAACGTCATCAAATTCAAACTTTTAAAAGCAAATAGAGAACATTGACATGTCTCATCACACACCATGTGAAGCAATGCTCACACTTACAGTAGGCCCTATTAAACTAATGACAATGATAGATATTTAACATATCTTTAAGCTTTGGTATTGTTTATCTAGGTCGGTGTTCAGATTTTTTTTTTTTTTTTTTTTTTTTTTTTTAGTTCTTATTGTATTTTCAGTGACAAACAGGTGGTTTAGCATACACTGTTGGAGGTTTCAAAATTAAGTGTCTTTCTGTCTCTGCCACAGAAATTTGCATGTTGATGGCTGGGCCTGCTGTGTCTGATAAGGGTTGCCTGCAGAAGACCTTGGGCTACTTAGAGAGAGCCTCTGAGCCTTTTAATATCTATCCGAGCTAATGTAAACATCTACACATAGGACACTGTTATCTTTGCTGGGGTGATTTTGTCAAGCGCCTCTGTGTATTCAGAGTCTAGTTTTTTCTGGTTTATCAGAGTCAACATTGTCATTAAAATAAAGTTCCAGATCATAATTGCATTGGAAATGTATTTGAGTACTACTACCCAACTTTTAGGGTTTTTTTTTTTTTTTTTTTTTAAACCAAACCCATGATCCATTGATCAATAACTCATCAAAATAGAACATAATAAGGCAAGAAATTCGATGAAATAAAACAAAGGAATAAGTCATAGTTAAACGTCAATAAAAACAAAATGACAACCTAAATTTCTAGAAACGTTCAGCACATGTGACCTAACTCTCAGACCAGGTCCAAATTGGGTTTACTCACAGCACCTTTGGGCCATCAAATAACGCCTGCGTTATTTCAAGATCTCAAACCCATTGTTCTTTTAAAAAAATAAAAATAAATAAGAACAAGGAGAAAGCTTCATCTATTCTTTAGAAGAAACAAAGACATTTTGGTACTGTAAATCATGAAAGCAAACTCTTTTGCAACTACACTACACTACCATGACAGTGCACGGGGCCTTTAGTAATACATTATGACTTGGTCATTGCCATTCTGGTAACAGCTAATTTATAATGCCGTGTCTTGAAGGCTTAAACATTAACATGTTAACTTTCAATTGAAAATAGTAAAGAAACAACATAACTCCACAACCCCGTTTTCTCCTAATCAAAAATAAATGGGTAAGAATGTGTGGAAAAACAAAATCATGACAAAATCCTACACCTCAAAGTTGAATTGTAGAATAAAATAAAAGGCTTATTCTTATTTTAAAAATGTTGTTTCAACATGTGCACTCCCAAGCTCCAGCTAACTCTGAACACAATAGAGTACCTTCACTAAACACTCAAAAAAAAAATTCTTCCACTCTCAGACATATTTAGGCACTCACTCCACAGATACACACGTACACTCCACAGACATATATACAATCTTTCTCACACACACAGTGGGGTGTCCCACTAGGACAATTCATACAACAAATAGGGCCCACACAGACAGACAAACAGATATCCGTATTACTTGCCTTGTATGACACAGTGTTATAGAATACAATTATTATTATTATTATTATTACTATTATTATTATTATTATTATTATTATTATTATTATTATATGGTAGGCTATCTGAGACATTAACTGCTCAGTGAGTAATCCAAATGGCTGTCATTTGCTTTTTTTTAGCACCAGAGTCACAGAGGAAACGTACGGGGGTCCCTTGGACCAGAAGGGTAATTTCAGGTCTAATTTTTTCTTGGTAAAACAATCCCTCTAAGTTTAGAACGACGTCTACCTCTTCCACATCCCCGTCCGTTTCCTCATTATCATCAAACCAGCCATCGGCCGAGGGGCCATGCCCGTACGGTCGATACTGGTGCTCTCGGTCTAGTCAGGAATTTTGGTGTTGGCCTCGACGTTGGCCGTGATAGTTTTGGTGTTCATTGTAGTGTTCCTGTTGGCCCTGCTGGCCAGGCCATAAATGTTAGGTTTGTTGTAGACAACTTTCCATTAAACCCATAGTTTTTTACCCAGTAACACAGCGGTGCTACTGCACTAGGATTTTCTCTATGCACGATTTTCCAGTCCTTGCATTGCATTTCAGCAAGGAACTTTTCACTTCTTTTGCTGTTACTGCCCCCCATTTTGTCTCTATGAATTTAGTCCAACGTCACAACACCTACAGTGCCTCTATTGTTGGATACACTTTTCAACAAGATAGCGATCAACGATCGTTTGTGGTAAGATTCACTTCAACCTCACAGGTGGAATCTTCTTGCATACAGGCTTCCACAAAGACTCGCTATTTGAACCTTGTTGTATTGGTATGAAACGTATTACCGAGTGGTAATACGAATCCTTTCACGCACACTTTCTCTCAACGCAGAGAACACAGAATTTAAACTAGTTTCTCGTACTAGGGGAGTCTGCCCTCCCTTTACGTTTACCTGATAGAGTCTAGAATTGTCAGGGTTTTGTCTTCTCTTATTTTACCGTCTTTTCATTCAATCCTTTTTAAATAAAAATAAAAATGTAGGCCTACTCACGATTCTCTGGTCTTTTCAAGATTCCCGTCAACCGTCGGATCCCAGCCTGCGAGGGAGAGACCAGTCCCGGAAACGGGTCTTAGTGCTGTGGCCACAGACTTTCCTGGTTCCCTCCTCGCGTGCTGGAATCGTCGGGTATCTTGGGATCCGGCTCTGAAGGACCAAGTAAATGTTAGGTTCAAACCCTTAACATTTGTAAATATGAAACACCTGAAATGAAAGACACAGAGAATCCTTAATTAAGTTTCAAACCGGCTTGGAGAGCGGATGGGGAGAACCGTCAGCTACCATTTTCCCCACTCGTTCTAAACGATGTAATAGCCATAAGTCATATTTATTGGAGGATTTTCCCTGATAACAATTATCTCTATCCGCTAAAGGGAAAAGGGGGCGTACCCGGATAGAGATTAATTCATTCACACACACACACACACACACACACAAACACACGAACACACTAGCCAGGCTGCGCCCTCCTAGTGACGCAACACCTTCGGCGGCGCTGCAGATCGAATCTCGATTGCAAGTCTATGATAATCAGGCAACGAACACACAGTCCTTGGCCTGCCATGTGGAGATGCAACTCTGTTGTGTTTGGGCATTCCATTGTTCTGGTACAGATAAAGTCCTCGCACAGTCCAGTAATCTTCTGCAGCCTTGAACAGGAATTCTTGAGTGTGAAAGGGCACATTTGTGCCAAGGCAACATGTTTGCTCTCCTAAAGAATAAATTACAGTTCCAACATTCAGTGTAGTGCAAAAGCCAGGTTAAAGGGGTATGCCACTATTTGGGGCTTAACCCTTAAGCGACCGACTGGGGTCATTTATGACTCCGGGCACATATTTTCATACACCATTTCTGCAATTTTCATCAGAAAAACTTGTCCTTCTAGGAGTTTGTCAATACATATGTTGTGCATGTTGTGAATGATTTTTTTGTGAGATTTGGACCATCTATATAGGATTTATAACCAAAAAACCTCTGGGATCATTTATGACCCGAGAGGATCCATGAGATACTCAACATTATAATGGCCATTGTTGTTGTAATTTTCAAACTCTGATTTTTGTATTTTGTTTCTTTGGGCAAGCCATGGTCAGCAGATTTAAAATATTCATAATATAAACATTTATAGTATTAAAACATAATATATTATATAAATAAATAGGTCACCCCTACAATAGCCAACAAAGCATATTGTCAGGGCACCCAGGTAGCATTTCCTCTGTTATTGCTCCATATTTGGTGATATCATGGTACAGTGGTCCTAGACACATGATGATACATAGGACCCGGGGAACATAGGGATGACCCCTCAGTGGTGGCTTTCTTTATGAGCTTATTTAACCTGTTCTTTTCTTGTGTTGCCACCACCACAGCATAAAATAAAACACTTGCCACAATCACACAATAAAATGTGTTAAGAATAGGCCTCCCCAAGTCAAAGGACATATTTTTTCTTAGAAAAAACAGGAACAGTGGAAACTTGTTATACCAAGGAGGGTGTGTACACACACACACACACAATTTTTGGCCCCGCAGGGATCAATAGGCTTGCGCTATGTTATTCATCGTCACAACGCTAGGGGCAACGAGTGGGTTGTTCAAATTGGCTACGATATAGGGGAGACTGGGGCTAGTTGGCCACAGGCTTATTTTCTGAGCCATTACATGGTACATTTTCAAAATTCCAACACTAAAACAATGGCCATCTTCAGTAGAGATGATTTGCCACATAATTTCAATTTCCTTGTATGACCTGTGTGCATATGAAAGAAACTGACAATAAAAGCTGACGACTTGACGAGAGTTAATCCATCTATTTCAGAGCGGTCAAGGTTATTAAATCTTAAGCTGAGTGGATTTTTTAATTTTATTTTATGACGTCCAAAACTAACCTAAAACTTAACCACATTGGATATTCAGTGTACAACAAGACAAGCAAGAGATTCAGAAGAAAATATGTGTCTGTGTTGTACTGCAGTATCAAAACTGCATTGTATATGGCTGGTTCCAGTCGGGGGCCACATCTGGGCCACATATGGACTGCGTCTGGGACGCATGTGGCCCTCGGGCCACCATTAGACGAGACTTGCAATATCAAGTCAGTACTCACTCAATCTCACCAGCGTGATCTGTGAGGCTTTGGGAGGGAGGTTCACCAAAGATCTGCACCGAGCACTGCTAGCAGGTATGACACACACACACACACACACACACACACACACACACACACACACACACACACAGACACACAGACACACACACATTCAGCAGGCAGTGGCATACATACACAGAGATGCACAGCGGAAGCAGCTAGAGAAGGGATACAAAAGAGTAGAGGCGGTCAGGTGGATCCAGAGGAGCAGACGAGGACAAAGTAGCAAGGCTGGATTACTGCATGGGCCTACGGGGCCCAGGCACAGGGGCTCAAGGGTCAAGGGGGCCCTGAAGCCCAAGCCTCCGCACTACAAAAAAAACCCCACTTCATTATTGGTCTATATTTTTGTTCTTACATTGTGTTACAATGGCACTTTTAAATACCGTATTTTATCATTTTCTGGGACAACCCCCCAAACCCCCAACAGCAAAGGCTAGATCGCTAACACCTTAACTAATCACCCAACCTTTTGGAACCTCGACATTCCATTCTCTGTTGTCTGGCCCAGGGGCCCATGAAATCACACTCTGTCCCTGCAAAGCAGTTAGAGGATATGACAGAACACCTTAGGCCAGTCAAACCAGTTTAAGGCCACCACAATAGTGTGAGTGGCCAGATCGGACAAAAGAACGATGCTGACTTTGACTCTACCCTGTGGGTGTGATTCTCCATGTTGAGTTGACTTGAAAACATTTTATGACAGGGCAGGGAGTGGGACCGTTCCGTCTGTGGCACCCACATGTTCAGGGCTCTTGGCAGTTGTGGTGTGAGCGTACTGAGCCCAGGTGCCAGGATGTGTGTGTGCGTGTGTGTGTGCATGCGTGCATGTGTACACTGGGCCCTGGTAGTGAGAGCGTGTGCGCATGGACATCTGTGTGTGTGTGTGTGTGTGTGCGCGCGCGCGTGCGTGTGTGCGTGCGTGCACGTTCGTGCTGGCAAGGAAACCGACGGGGGGTGGGGGTTGTCCCAGGACCTGTATTTATTGAGGGGGTTGACCTTTCAGATGATTTTGTCCTCGGCTCGGTCATGGCTGTCAGCGTCTCAGGTGCAGGGAGCCGTGAGTTTAGGGTGCCTATCTGGGTAGTAGTGCAATGTGTCACAAATATGTTTCCATTTCAAGCCCGTTTTCAATCAATTAAGCCACTAAATGTAAGTGGGTTATTTAACTTAAACAACAGATTATATTGCATAAACAAAAAAACCCACAAACATCCAGTGTCTAGAATTCGTAGATAGGACTCAATTTCCCATGGTGCTATACGGCACATGTGAGTTGGTCAGCTGACCTCTCACATGACAGATGTCAGCAGTGATGGCAAAAGTAAGCACATAGCATTCAATAATCTACTGTAGTAGGCATATTTCATGCCAGACCGGAGAGTCTGCCGTCTCGGAAAACTTCACCGGTTGCTCAGCAAGTCACATGACTGACATGACACACCGCTGTCTGCACGCGACTCGTCCCTTGGCGTAAATAACACAATGTTGGAACACTTGTTTGTTTAGCCGAAAAACTACAGGCTTCAGACCTCAACCGCACCCTCTACACATTTGGTAAGTTGAGCTGTTATCTGCCCTCTTCCTGGACAAAGATAGGCACTAATAGGTTGGTAGCAGCGTATACACATAGCCTACATCAATGTATCCTTTTTACCTTTGTTCACTGTTACCTCCGCGTGAGCGCTTTGAAGCTAATGAAATGGCCTAGCCAAGTTGGCTTAATTACCTAATTGGGTAAAGGACCGCGCTCCTATCTCATTGCAATACATAGCCTACGGGCTAGCTCTAGTTCATCCGATATGCCCGTCATTCTGCTTTGAGTTGCGGGGTGTTTTATGTGAGGGTCAATGTGTCTTTGTGCCTTGCTGATAGATGTTCCGTGAGAGGCAGTGACGGAGAACTGGAGGCTGTGCGCACTCTGCCATCATGGGTCCGGAGGGGAAATCGCTCCTCAACATCGTCATCCTAGGATTCGGGTTCATGTTCATATTCACCGCCTTCCAAACATGCGGAAACATAGAGGTATTTGTCAGCCACTGGGAGATTTGAAAACAGACTGCTAAAACGCCTTATTTCCTTGAGAATCTGTAGGGGGCATACGGGCAAGATAAATAGGGTAAAGGAGAGCTCTGTTCGCCCAGAATCACAGTGGCAACGTCCCTCTCTCACTTCAAACACAGTTTCAGCTGCATCACAAGACAGCTTGGTAAATAGTTGCGTAGGCTGTACTTCCTCTACTTCATAGCAAACAGAAGAATGTCACCTTGTCACTTAATTATGTGGTCACCTGAAAAAAAATGCTGAAATCCCTTCAACTGTTAAAGTGCAAGAAAAAGAGATGGAGACAGAGAGGGATGTATCATTCACTACATTTTTTCTATGTAGATTACTTGTAGTAGATTCATTGTCCCAGACCTGATAATAGCGGTCAGCGGCCCTACGTATGCAATGTTTTGCAATGTTATCTATTCTGTTCATGATGTCATACAGTTACAGTTACAGATACATCTCATTTATCATTTCTCAGAAGCATTTCTGCTCTAATTTTCTCTCATTTCTTCCCCTCAGCAAACCGTTCTGAAGAGTTTCAACAGCACAGAGTTCCATGGCAGTGGATACACAAGGTAGTCAATCATCTGTAAACTTTTAGATTTTTTTTTGTTTGTTTATGTGAACTATACTCTCAGACTTTAATGCAATGACCCCGGCTCCATATATTCTGATTTAAGGTATCAACTATAAACTAAACTTATACTCATCCGGACGTCATGCTTTTATGAGGAAAGAGCTTGTAATAGGAAAGCACTGGCAGTATGATAGCCCAGGTCATTGCATGCATTACAAATGGATGCAAGCTATTGGATGAAGGGCAATCCAATCGTTTTTAAGTGAGCATCTTCACCATGAGACAAAAAAACAATGTAAAGTCAGACCCCTCCTGTGCAAAATGAATTGAGAATTGAGAATGACTGAAGGAGTGTTGTGAAAAATAACTTGCCATGAGAAAACATGACTTGACATACAGCAGGAGACATAGCCACATTAGGCCAAGACGTAATGTGGAAGGATGGTTTGGGACTGTAGCTATGGCAAGACTGATACCATCCAGCCAGTACTTTCCTGTTGCCCAACAGAGACACACTTTCCCCCTGTTGTGTGTGTGTATTTGATGGGACTAAAAATGGAACTCACAGACACACATACCATACATACTTTTTTATGGACACAGAGAGAAACAAACAAGGCCCTGACCTCCTGTGCATGGTCTAGGCTTAATCTAATAGTGTGGAGATATGCCCTGCCCTACTCATAACGAGCTAATTCAATACCGCCTCACTGTGCGTGCGTGCGTGTGTGTGGTAAAAGGGACACCCATTTAAGATGGAAGATGGAGTGTCTTTGTGTCTGATGGAATGGTATAGGCCACCCCTGTCACCTCTAGCTGGGTGTGCTGTGACAACAAGAGTTGGGCTGTATAACATGATGGCAAACACACTGTTATCACATGATTAGTGCATGCAGCAGCACAGAAGACACCCACGAGAAGGTGTTTTCTCTGTCTGTCTGTCTGTCTGTCTGTCTGTCTGTCTGTCTGTGTCTCTCTCTCTCTCTCTCTCTCTCTCTCTCTCTCTCTCTCTCTCTCTCTCTCTCTCTCTCTCTCTCTCTCTCTCTCTCTCTCTCTCTCTCTCTCTGTGCGTGTGTGTACAAGGTACAATAGCCAGGTGAAGGAAGTCAAGAGTTGTGAAGCATTAGATTCAGTATCTCTAATCTGACTGACTGGCTGGTGTATGTCCATAGTGAAGCATTAGAATCAGTGTCTGTATGTACACCTGTCTGTCTTTTGTAAGCCGTGTTTTAGGACCTTTCCGTCTGTTTGTCCTTTGCACATTGTGGTCGCGATTGACAGATTCTGCCTGTCTCCACTATGTCCACAGGAATTGGCTGATCGTCTGCATGTATGTCCATCATCTGTAATTGACGTAGGGACTCTCTCTCTTTCTCTTTCTCTCTCTCTCTCTCTCTCTCTCTCTCTCTCTCTCTCTCTCTCTCTCTCTCTCTCTCTCTCTCTCTGCAGCATGTCCATCATCTATGGAGTGTTCTCTGCCTCCAACCTGATGGCGCCGTCTGTGGTGGCCGTCATCGGACCTCAACTAGCCATGTTCTTTAGTGGCCTACTGTATAGGTACACGCACGCACGCACGCACGCACGCACGCACGCACACAGGTAACCACAGTTTATGGACCTCAACTAGCTATGTTCTTTAGCGGCCTACTGTACACACACACACTGTACAGGTACACACACACACAAACTGTACAGGTACACACACACACTTGCTGCATAGCTGAGCATCAGCATGCTGTGATCAAGCACATACATCTGTGCTAACCCTGTTACATGGATTTTTTTTTATCCTAAAATACACTGGACTTGACTAGACTGCAACACCTCACATCAGCTTAGCATTCATGTTAAGTCAAGTAAAGTCAGCATTTATTGTCAGTTTCTACATATGCACAGGTCATACAAGGAAATTGAAATTACGTTTCTCTCTCTATACCATGAAGGACATAGACATTCACAGGACTGGCATTTGTGTGTCTGTCTGTCTCTCTAGTGGCTACATTGCCATGTTCATCCACCCCCTGACGTGGACCTTCTACACCGCATCTGTAGTGGTGGGAGTGGCTGCTGCAGGTACACACACACACACACACACACACACACACACACACATTCATTTACAACTTCACCAACTGTACTGTACCAACACTCTTTTCACTCATGCACAAGCAGGTTAATGATACCCTGCCCCTCCCCCTTTGATTCATTGTGTGTGTGTGTGCGCGTGCGTGTCCGTCCGTCTGTCCGTGTGTGTGTGTGTGTGTGTGTGTGTGTGTGTGTGTGTGTGTGTGTGTGCGCGCGTGGCAGTGCTGTGGACGGCGCAGGGCAACCTGCTGACCATCAACTCTACAGACAGCAGCATCGGCCGCAACAGCGGCATCTTCTGGGCCCTGCTGCAGTTCAGGTGGGACGCAGCTACCTGTACACGTACAGTGTATATGGGTGGTTGACGTTTAAGGGCGTAACGCAAAAAAAAAAAAGTTTTACAAATTCCTGAAAAAAGTGATGGATAAAAATGGGAAAAAAATAGAAAAAAGTAAAGCACTTAGTGGTCCGTGGAATTTCACCTTATTTTTGCCATTTTTGGGAAAATGTGTCCTGAATCAACACATTGCATAGGCATGTCA
>NC_085873.1:856612-869112 GCF_034702125.1 Engraulis encrasicolus
TCAAACAACATCAAAACAATGTTTATGTGGCTTAAATTGACTTATATAGTCCTGCATGAAAGTATGGCTTCTCTTAGTTAAAAGTTTTTTAGTCTGTTTCCCCCTTAATATTGGTGTCAATTATTCATGCAAATAAAGTTCTAGGGTTCTGCCTTGCCACTATAAAGGCACCCTAAGTTTCACTACGATCTGTGTCGGACAGGTCCCAAAGTGTCTGATTTCCACGTTAAATGACCCGAATGCTGAATAACTGGTTGTGTGCGTGCGTGCGTGCGTACAACAGACAGAGGCACAGTTATAAAAGACACTATGTCACTTAAGTTGTAGGCCTATCATTAGCCATACTTTTCTGGTGTAAGCTGACCAGATGTTCTATTAAACTGTATAACCTTACTCTATGCCCAGTTTTGACATTAATTGTGTGCTTATTTAAATATTGTTCAAAATGTTACTTTTCAAAAGGTTATCATTGCTGTGCTCTGTAGGCTATGTTCACTTGCCTGGCCCAGTACTAAGGGGACATGATTAATGGAATTAAGGTGAGAAGGAGGAGGGTGAAGAGCTCAGCAGGAATGTGGACCAATTTAGAACTTATCAAGATACTCTCAGCTGCCGTGGGGGGAATAGTCACAAAATGTGCCGTTGCGGCACCGTATTTCAGTGGCAAAGTGTATCAAGTGTTACTGAAGTGGGTGAGGACAGCTGGGCGATAGGGTGTGTGTCTGTGTGTCTGTAGGTGATGGGTTGCTGAATAAGTGTAATAGGTATACCCATAACCGTGTGTGTGTGTGTGTGTGTGTGTGTGTGTGTGTGTGTGTGTTTTGTCTATAGGTGGTGGGTTGTTTGGGATGCTGAATAAGTGTAACAGGTATAGCTATAACTTTGTGTGTTTGTGTGTTTGTGTGTGTGTGTGTGTAGGAGGTGGGTTGTTTGGCATGCTGAATAAGTGCAACAGGTTTGGGCGTAGTCCAGTGGTGCTGCTGGGTTTGGTGGTGCACTACGCCGCCTTCTATCTCATCTTCCTCAACATCGCACCCGACGCCCCCATCGCACCCGAACAGGGCACACACCTCACTGCCTTCATCACACCAAGGTATGGACATGTGCGTGTGTGTGCGCCAGGGGTGGAACTTAAAAAATTCCCCACCAGTCACTGAGGCAGGTAGATTATAAAATCACTCACAATTTTTACCAGTCACCATTTTTACCAGTTCATATTTAACCGTTCAAAAGATTGTAATGGCAAGTAAGATCCTTTTCTGACAATACTTTTGTTTCAGGGGTCATAAATTCAGTTATTGTGATGCCAATAACTCTTTTCATTACCAATTTGCTTAAACCTTTGATGTTGGATGTTGCGTATAATTCAGCATCAACCCGGGCGCCTGTAAAAATATTTCACCCGTCAAGGTGACTGGTGGGTTGACATATTTCACTTGCCAAAGACCAAATTCACCCGTCATTGGCAGGTGGACGGGTGCTTATTTCCATCCCTGGTGTGCGCGTGTGTGTGTGTTGCCCCTCTCTGTTGTTTCCTGTTAGGTCTGGGCTAATATTGTATGTGTGTGTGTGTGCGTGTGCAGCGTGGAGGTTGCCCTCCTCTGTAGTTTCCTGTTAGGTCTGGGTGACAGCTGCTTCAACACTCAACTGCTAAGCATTGTGGGATACGTGTTCCGAGAAGACTCCGCCCCCGCTTTCGCCGTCTTCAAGTTCATACAGGTGAGTTTTCATAACAACCTGACTCAGTAGCCAATCAAAATCCTTGGGGTGCCCTTTTAATAGAAAGGTACAATCCCAGAACTGCATTTTCTTTAAAACACCACAATTTCTGGAGATGTTAATGGTTTTGTAGCCAATCGGTAAAAAAATGACAATTTCTTTTTGATACGCGATTGATGATATTTTAATGTCTGCAGCCCCCCCTCCTACCAGGGACCCTGCAATATGCCAAAGGGGGGAAATGAATCGGCAAAGATGTTGCCTTTCATCCATCTATGTAATTTTTTTTTAAAGAAAGTTGCCTTTCGTGGCCGTGGGGCCTACAGCACCCTATAGTCTAGGGGCCCCTGTCCATGTTAATCTGGCCCTGGCTGTAGTCCATGATGTTTGTGTAATTTGTACAGCCAGAATGGAGCTTTCATTCAAATGCAGTTATGGGGTTCTACCTTACCACTAAAAAGGCACACCAAGTTCCATTAAAATATGTGCCCCAAAGGTGTCTGATTTCATGTAAAATGACCCTTTTGCTGAAGGCGTAGGCTATCAGAATCTAGGCTGTGGTGTTCCTGTGTAGTAAAGTCTCTCTCTCTCTCTCTCTCTCTCTCTCTCTCTCTCTCTCTCTCTCTCTCTCTCTCTCTCTCTCTCTCTCTCTCTCTCTCTCTCTCTCTCTCTCTCTCTCCCTCCCTCCCTCCAGTCCATCATGGCCGCGGTGGCGTTCCTGTACAGTAACTACCTGTTGCTCCATTGGCAGCTGTTGATTCTGGTGCTCAGCTGTTTCCTGGGGACCATCACCTTCTTCCTAGCCGAGAAGATCGCTCTGCAGACACGGGAGACGACAGACTACGACAGCATATAACCCAACACACACACACACACACACACACACACACACACACACACACACTCGTGCGGGCACACACACTCATGCACTAGCATGCTCGCACGCACACATGCGGGGAGTCCAACCACAACAGCTTATAATCACCAAGAGTCGCTCTGCGAACAACATGGGAGACGCACCACGACTGCATAATAATCCTGGCTATCAGCCATACGCACATGGGAGTCACAAGATTACGACAGCATATAATCATCATTAGCTTTCACATGCGGGAATAAAGTCACACTACTACGACAACAAAAAGACACACTCAGAGAATTACACTGCACATATGAGGCATAGACTATGGCAATATATATATATATATATATATATATATATATATATATATATATATATATATATATATATATATATATATATATATATATATATATATATATATATACTATAAACACAGCCACCCAACGCATACAATGTGATTGGAACCCAATTCTGGACCCCTTCTCTCTTTGGGCCGGGACAACCGACCAGTTTTGTCATCCCCCCTGAATTCCGTGTCCACAGCCAGTAGCGCTAAACCGTAACACACACATACACACACACACACACACACACACACACACACTATGACTATGACCGTCTAACCATCACATTGGCCATGGACATCAGCAGCATATGGAGAGTTGACAGCATATAACCACACATATCGTTCCCTACTCCCCTTTCCAGCCACGTGAACTGCGCCATCCTATAACCATTCTATAACCATCCTAAGGCCTTATGAGGAGTCTGGATACCAACACATTGGTGGTGGCACTGAAACCATCAAATCTGTGCAAATATGTGCACCACACCTCTGCATGATGGGAACATTACAAGGCATTCTGGGTAGGAATTTGTCGTTTGCATCTGCATCAACCTGCATCATCACGTCTGCACCATCATAAACCTGGTGCACAACAGAGCCACACCCGATCTATAGCATCTAATCCACAATCAGACTCGTATAAGCCCCCTCGCTTCGCCAGGCCTCATGATGAGCTGTGACAACAATGTCCCCTTCCGCCACCTAGAGACAAAACGGCATCTCCGCTGGGGGATAGTCTAGGCCGAGTTAACCCACAGGACGCAGTAAATCTACTAATAAGATCGCCTGCAGGTGTCATTCAGTTAATGAAATCAGGACTCAAGGCTCTTCTATAAGCGGATTTACCACTGCTGAGCTGTCTTCTTGGAGTACTCCCCCAGGGGAACTGGGGCTTTGATGCCAGATGAGACACTGGGGCCGTGCACAGCTGGGTGTTTTTTTTTTTTGGACTGTCTTTCAGTGGCGGAACAACTGCACAGATGGCCCAGGGCAACACATTGATAGGGCCCCCCCATTTGGACTATAAAGGTCATATTAGGGGCCCCAACACCAATACAGGAGGGCCCTGGGCCCAGGGGCAAATGCCCTGCTTGCCCCCCTGCAGCTCTGCCCCTGCTGTCTTTTTGTCATGTTGTTTCATTTGATTTGTGTGTTCTTTCTTTTAATGTTTGTAGTTTGTGTTGATGTTGCTCATGTTGATGTGTGTTGCTCGTGTTATCTTCTGTTTGCCAATATGAGCTGAAGAACCAACAGCTGGTGACTGTTGCCACTCCTACATGCGGGGAGACACACACACACACACACACGCAAACACACACACACGCACACACACACACACACACACACACACACGCAAACACACACACACGCACACACACACACACAAATGCTGGCCAGCACAAAGGGACGTCTTCAATGCTCAGGAGAGTGCGTATGTTTGTTTGTTTGTTTACATTGAGTTGTTTTTCTATGCTTATATTTGTTTACCTCACCCATCGCCACCCGTACTGTACACCCCTCTGAATGCTGGACGTAGTTTGCCATAAGCTGAGCTGTGCGTACGTGTGTGCGAGTGAGCTCCTTTAAATCTGCCAAAGAACCCCAAGTGAGATGAGCACTTGAATTTTGTCCCATCACCTTCATTTGTTACATGGCTGTCACCAGGGGAGTATATACTAACAACATGGTTAAGTGATTAAACCAGGCTTAGTTAACCTAAAGGAAGTGGTAAACCTGCTAATAAACCTGCTAATTGCACCCTGCCTGCAGGCGACATTTAGTTAAGAAAATGAGGACTCCAGGCACCTCTATTAGATGATTTACCTCTACCACAAGGTTAACTTAACCTGGTTTACTACTGAGCCAGCTTTTGTGGGCCACTCCCCAGGAAAAACAACAACAGCCCATTGGGAAAATGCCCTGTATGGCAGATAACCAGTCCAGCTGTCACCGCATCAGGGGTGTATTTCTGGAAACTGTAGTTGCTAACTATGTTAGCTACTTTGTTGGTTGCAATGCAATTTCCCATTGGCAACTAACGGAGTTGCTAACTGCTAACAACTAATGCACCCCTCTGTAGTTCTTCCACGACCCCCTCATAGATTCGGGATTGCCAGACAGCATTTTCACACACGTGATGTAGTCGAGGAGCGGTTCTTTATTCAGACAGCAATGGCAGCTCGCAACTCGTCCACTGTATTGTAAATTCTATCACATGTATCTTGGAAAGAGGAACAGCATGTGGTTTTGAAGGCATTTTTTTCGTGGCCGGGACAGGCTAGTGGTTGACAATGCCTCAAACTTCTGAAAGAGAATCCAACTCTGCTCTCTCAGACTTGTGTGTGTGGAGCTAAGCTGAGTTTCATGTTTAACCGCGTACCGGTATCTGTCGAGAGCAAGGCTACTTCATTTAGTCCCGATGGGTTGGATACTACCACTGCTATGGGATAATCATAGATATTACACTAGATGCCGCGTTCAGCCTTTGGCATGACCCAAACCCGTGTGCTGCTGCCCTGGCCTGTTTTCCTGATATTTCTCATAGATGGTACTGCCACCTACATGAAACTATGAATATTGCCTTGCCAGTCACCGGCTGATGGTAGTAGCAACAACATATTTTAACACTTTACTTGATGCCGGTGTCATAAGCATGTCATTACAGTGTCATAATAGTGTCATGACACAGTCATAGAGAAGTCATAAACATTATGACACATGCATAACTGTGCCATAACACTATTATGACACTGTAATGACATGCTTGTGACACCGGCGTCCAGTGAAGTGTTCACCAACATATCACCTAAAAATGGCGATCTGACTTCAGCCATTCGTTCCAATACAAAGTGGTGAAGGTGGTATCTTGTGTTCATATCTATGTGGGGTAACTGTGGCGGGTGTGAAGGTGGGGGGATATGGGCTCTGAGGTGGGGTAGGGGTGTTTGAACAGAGGTGAGTGCAGTCCAGTCTAGCACAGCACAGCACAGGAGATGCAGAGGGGTGCATGATGCCTCGCGAAGAATGGAGGGGCAGATATCTTGTATGAGGTGCAGGGATGGGTACAGGTATGTGCGTGTGCTTGTGTGGAGGGGGTATTGTCGGATGTGTGGGTTCATTTGTTGGAGCAGATGTGGATGCTGAGGTCTGTGTGTGTGTGGGGGGGGGGGGGGGGGACCTTTGACCTTAATGAATTAATATAGCGGCTGACCTACTGGAATGTACCTATCAGATGAGGAATGGCAGACTGCAAAAATAAACGTAAAAATTGCTCAAGCTGTTTGATATAAACGAAAACATTTTTGTTACTGAATTAAAACGCTATTCTTGATGATAAAGCCCTCTCCGTGGCCTTGCTTACTGATCAGAATAACAGACAGATGTATAAAGGAGAACTGAAACTAGTGTTCTAGATGTAATTACAACACACACGTACCTAATATCATACCAGAGATTCTTTAAGTATATAGAGATATGCCAACATAATAGGTTTCTATGGGCACCTAACGCGACCAGGTTCCGGTCTGCCTAAAGGGGCGTGTCATAATGCTCCTACAATGAATAGAACAGTCCTTAGGTCTGCCTAAGGGGGGCCATAATAGAACCCGGAAACAATAGGCCAATGGAACCTCTCTCTCTCTCTCTACTCTCTCTGATCATACTACATGTCTTGTAGTCACGTCCTTCCAGTACTTCCACCTCTATACATTATACATCTCTGACAACTGGAGGTGGCTCAAGCTGACAGCCATGTAAGAGATTTTCTGTGCTTGTTGAAAAGGGGATCTAATCTGACATGACACACACGCAAGCTTTATTTTTCTCTCACACACATGGAAAATAATCTTATTTGACACATGAAAACTCGCCCACACTGCTCCAAATCATTGTGCATATAGTCTGGCTTTTTGGGTTTCATTTCCAATAATACGATGCCATAGGACACTCGGAGTGATTTTTCTAATCGTTTACAGTGTCAGGACTTGACTGAACAGAGGCACTAATTGTGAAGAAAGTACCTTTTTTGACTCCTGAACAGGTCTTCACTGTTCCACCTGGTCATGGACAGAGGTTTTGCAACATTAAATAGATTGTTAAAGGAACAACAAATGCAACGGCGTGGTATTCTTTGCACTTTAAAAAAAAACTTCTCTCTCATTCATGGTGTTTGCAATGTGGGTTTGAGGCAAATGTGTCAAAAGTCAAAGTAAAAAAGATAGGCCTAAGCAGTTTCCTTCCAACACAGGTATGACTTATCTGACTAAACACGCAGACCTGTGCACTTGGTTTATGATCACCTTACTCTGTACTCGATGGATCAAGTTTGTGGTGGGTCCTTTTTCAGTAACAACACAGTCTATGTCATTATTAGGTACTATGGGGTAAGTGGTGTAACAGCTATGTGATATTGTGTGCTAGTGTTGTACTCACACGTCACACCATGAATTTACTTTTACTTTAAACACCTCTGGGGTGCATTTCTCGAAAGGGTAGTTGTTAGCTGTTAGCAACTTGGGTAGTTGCCAATGGGAAATTGCATTGCAACCAACAAAGTAGCTACCGTAGTTAGCAACTACGCTTTCGAGAAATGCACCCCTGGTTTGAGGTCATGCATGTAATGCATCACAATGGTCATGAATGAGTCCAGGAGGTAACAGTGCATACAAGTGCATTCTAGCAGTGAATTCTACCACTTACAATGTCCACAAGAGGAACTTTTCTAAAGAACAATAATATCCGTTTTCTAAAATGTATCAAAGAAATTGTATTTTATTTATTTGTTTATTTTTGTTGCATTTCTCGGTTAATGTCAGTGAAGTTATGGATGGTACAGGTGGCAGCAAAGGCATTAGGCAGCGAACTTGGCAGCAAACCTAGGCCCCCATTAGCCTATATCTGTACTGGATGGGAGGCCCTTTTCAGTGGACTTTTTCCTGGGACCGGCCAAAGTTGGCGGCTTTATCTTGGTTAGCATATTGGAAAATCTTTGATACCATCTCCTGGATCTAGTGACCACTCTTGACGGGTGGGTGAAGCTGCAGAGTAAGTGAATGACCAGTGCTCTACTCTTCCAGTAGGCCCTAAATGATGAGTGCTCTCTACTTAGTCCTCCATCCTCCCCAGAGGAAAGAGGTGACCCCGAGGAAAAGAAGCAAAAAGTGGTAGGCCTATGCAAGACACCTCAAACATTAAGTTCCAGTTTGTTAACCCTCTGAGGTCCGAGTGCCCTTCAGAGGGCAATGTGTCTCCAAAAACAAATGTGTAACTCTGTGAGTTTTTGTCATTGAAACATATAAGTCACACCATTAGAAACCTCAGACCTTCCAGGTCCCAAATATATATATATGAAATGAAAATACTTGAAAATGTTAGGGTGGTGCAAGCAGCCTAAAAGCCTCTGAAAAGCCTTAGACCTCAGAGGGTTAAACTGCAGCCCTAAATGCATACTCATTTAGAACAGTGACGAACAGGTAGGTGGAACTGATGTAAGTGATGCGTAAAAGGCGCACAGTCAAACACTGTAGCTAAGGAATCACTGCACCGGCACCCACCGCACGTGAAACCTCTGACTCAACTCTGAACTTTCCCAAAATGAGCAGGGCTGCTCTGCTCCGACTCCTGTTGCTGGGCAACCCTTGACGCCGCTGTGTCACAATACTGGAGGCAGGTGTTCCGAGATGGAACGCCGGGGCCACCAATCGGGACGCAGCGCTGGAGTTTTGGCCATTGTTACGACCAATATGCGCACGTGGTGGGCGTGTGAGGGAGAACTAGAATGTTGAAACAATCTTGAAACATTTTCCTAAAGCAAAGCCGACAGGGAGACGCACTCCCGATTCGTGCCCCCAGTCTGATTCCCAAGCAGAGACCGGCGGGGGGGATCGGCTTACCGTCTCCTCTTCCACCGGTCGGCACCTTCTCATGACCCGCCTCTTTAACTTTGGGATGGCGAGAATAAGTTTCATGTAGTTTAACGGATTTGTCTGGCATATGATAGACAGCCTACAGGATAATTTGAGTGTCAGCTCTTCAATCCAAACCTCGTTGTTTAGACTTTTACGAAACCAGAGAGAAGAGGGAGAGAGACTCGAATATATGCGCCTGTCACCATGCCGGCAGATATTAGTTTATTTGACCTGGTGAATTTATCCATCGGGACCCCGGAGCCGGGCGCAGTCCAGTTCAACGCACTGCACACGCTCCTTCACGCCCTGATCAAGCAACTCAACATCCAGGATGTCAAGACCGAGTGGATGGACCCAGAGTCCGGCCGGGACTTCAAGACCCCGCCGCCGAGCACTCTGGAGGTGCCCCGGGAGAAGCCCAGCCCGTACCACCACATGGAGGGTAAACTGCGGCAAATCGAGAAGCAGTTATCCGCCCTGGAGAGGCTACCCAGCGGCACGGAACTGCTGACGCGCACCTCCAGCACCACCACCGGAGCCGCGACACCCGTTAACGACATGTGGCAATTCATGCAGCTCCGTCGGAAGATGCAGGCGAACGAGGATGGGGTCTCTAAGGTAGGTCGAGACACACACACACACACACACACACACACACACACACACACACACACACACACACACACACACACACACACACACACACACACACACACACACACACACTCACACTGTGTGTGTGTGGTCAATGTGTGCGCTGGTGCGCGCGCGACTCTTTTGGGGTAGGTCACCTCAGTTTGCTGTCACTCACGCCATGGGCTCACTGTCAGCACAGGGACAATGTACTGTCACCGCTGGCAGACACAAAACACACACACACACACACACACTCACACACACACACACACACACACACACACACACACACACACACACACACACACACACACACACACACAAACAGCTCACTCTGTAGGGGGGGCATTTCACCCTGCCTAATCCAAGCACACACACACACACACACACACACACACACACACACACACACACACACACACACACACACACACACACACACACACACACACACACACACAGGTGGCAGGTCACTTACCTGTCTCTGGCCCAGAGAGAGAGAGGTGGCCCAGAATTGGATCCCCTCATTACATTGTATAGGGTGGGGAGACCGTTTAGAAGACTTTGTCCTGGGCCCCAGCTGTAAGAGGCCCTGCACAGTGTGCACACACACACACGCACACACACACACACACACACACACACACACACACACACACACACACACATACGCACACACACACACACACACACACAGAGTGAGAGATGAGCGTTCGGTGTCAGTCTGCGGGAGAGGATGCTGTGCTGAGTGAAGCGTGGACAATGAGCCTCCGCTATTGATCTCAGGTGACCCCAACACACACACACACACACACACACACACACACACACACACACACACACACACACACACACACACACACACACCACACACACTGCCCATGTAACTTTCCAGTGCCGGGTGCCAGTCTGTGGAGGTCACTTCCCTACCCATACAAACATACTTTCACATGCACTGTCCGCATGTGTGTGTGTGTGTGTGTGTGTGTGTGTGTGTGTGTCTGATGATGATGCACACACCTACTTGTAAGGTCCTGTTGCTCTTCCGTTCCCTGTGTGTGTGTGTGTGTGTGTGTGCGTGTGTGTGCGTGTGTGTGTCTCTGTGTGAGTGTCTGTGTGTGTGTGTGTGTGCGTGTGCGTGTGCGTGTGCTGTGGTCAAGAACTGCAAAGCTGCAAGATTGGCTGCATTAAAAAACTGTGTCTGACTCGGGATTGGCTGGACAGACTTTGAAGCACTTCCTTATTCCTGTCCTGAACAACACTGTGTGTGTGTGTGTGTGTGTGTGTGTGTGTGTGTGTGTGTGTGTGTGTGTGTGTGTGTGTGTGTGTGTGTGTGTGTGTGTGTGTGTTGTCTGGGACAGGACAGATGGGTCAAAGACGAGACGTGCATTTTTTTTGTTCCGCACTCATTTAACTATCAAAAAAGTAAATTAATGAATTTTGAATGTTATGCTGATAAACAGCATAGTCTGGTGTCACATTTCAGTAACATTTAAAGAAAAATAAATGTTAATGTATGTGTTAAATAATCTCATAAAGTGCAAAAACGTCATTCAGTGTAATGGTCCGAACTTAAAAGTCATCAATACATCCTTGAATAATTATGCAAAATGACGAACAAAAATATTTTTTCACTCTCTGGGCATAATTCTAGAAGTGTTCTTGTTATTGTATCAAAAGCACGTTTCATTACCATTTTGTTTTGATATTCAAATCATCTGGGGACTTTTGTCCGGATTTTCAATTCCTTGGGTATCATTCAGTGTAATAAGATCAACATGGTGCTTTTAAATCATAATAAAAAGTGATAGTCACACACAATATGTGACATCATCAAAAGGAACCCTAGGGACCCCTTAAGTGATGATGCAAAGGGAGAATCTTGTTCTTCAATAGTCAAAAAATCTGTATTTTTATCTTGTGGTAACAGCGTCCACAAAAACAGATGTCATTCAGTGAAATGTCAAAAAACACTTTTATACTCAGATATTCATCCAAACAAGCATATTTTCTAAATAGACATAGTAAACATTGTGGGTCAAAGTCATTGTCTCATGTAGGTGACTAACTGTGTGCTTGTAAAAAGGTGAAAATAAGGTGAAAAGTATTTGGTCGTCCTTCAGTGTAAGAGATGTCATTCAGTGACATGCAGTGTAAGGGGCATTTCATTCAGTGTAATCAGTTCATGATTGTATATTAAGAATCAAAACGGCAATATAAGTTGCAATATTACTCTAAGATACAATAATATGATGATACTACTTGAAATTATGACTTTTATTGTTATTTCCATTATAACCTTGTTATTGCCATGTAGCATCCATATTACTGGGTAGATTCTGGGATTTTGGAAGTTGTACATGAATTATCAGAACACCCTAAGTCACAATCCCCGAAATATGCAGGTTAACAGACAAAATTTTCTTTTTTATTGTTTTAGGCCTAAGTAGTAGCCTACCTCTAAGCTTGTGATCTTGGAAGTTCTTCAAAACACATTTTAATGCCCCAATATTAAGTAAAATAGCAATTATTTGACAACATCTATTTCTGTTGTCACTCATTCAGGACGTTGAGTACTGTAGTATGATGGTAACAATATGATAGCAATGAAAAGTAGCTGTTTATATAGGCTTTTTTGCCAAGGCATCATTCAGTGTAATAGTTGTGGTCATTCAGTGAAATGCACATTTTTATGTGAAAATAAAGTCAAATTCTTACGAAACGTATTTGTTTAGCACAACAAATGCGGGGGCATACAACAAATGAATAATTGTGCATTTTAAACTGATTTTCTCTTCAGTGGAAAAACTTCTTAAAGCCAAATGGGTGAAATGCACTCGGTGAAAGACTACAAACACTGCAAAAACTATTTGCAAATGCCTTTTACTAGAAATTTTAGGTTTGATGAAGACCTTAAATATAGGCCTTTACTATGGTATGTAGCTTATTTCAGTTTTTTAACGTCATCTATATGTTTTTTGCATTATCAACTGTTTAACACCGTATTACACTGAATGACATTTTATGG
>NC_085873.1:889112-894112 GCF_034702125.1 Engraulis encrasicolus
AAGATTTAACAAACCTTGTATACATGGGTTCATAAACACGATGTTGTGAGGAGGGGCAAGACACTGGCGGCCAACCACGTGAGCTAATTTTTTGACCGACAGCGGTTTCCAACAAAAAGAGGTTGAGTTGTGCGCAGCTAGTGTCGCGCAGCCAGGAGAAAACAAAAATGTAGAACCCATATATAGCCATGTACGTTTTTTTATACACATTTTTAAAAAAAAATATTTGCATCCAAGGACCACTCAAATGCCGTTATTTCCCCCTTTCCCCTCATCCCTGCCAATGAGATTCAGTTGTGCCCCCCTTTGTCCCTCCCCCCTTGCCCTGTATGTAGCCTGCGTCCGGGGACCAATCACAGTCACTATGAGGTGGCGGTGATGGAGCGCAACCTGGTGCAGGTGCAGAGGCTCCACAGTCACCTGTGCCAGCAGCTGGAGCGCGCTCAGAGCAGACTGGCCCCCGAGCCACGCCCCATCATGCAGGCACTGCCACCGCCGCGGACATTATCACACTCCGCTTCTGGCAGCAGACAGTGAGTTACAGAGAGAGGAGAGAGAGAGACAGGGAGAGAGGGAGAGAGAGAGAAAGAGAGAGAGAGAGAGAGGGTGAGAGAGAGAGAGACAGGGAGAGAGGGAGAGAGAAAAGGAGGTAGAGAGAGAGAGAGAGAAGAGAGAGAGAGAGAGAGACAGAGAGAGAGAGAGAGAGAGAGAGACAGAGACAGAGAGAGAGAGAGAGAGAGAGATGGAGAATTTTCTAGGTTAGGCCTAGGGTCACAGTTGTGTCACTGTCGGCCGAGCTTTTATTTTATTTGGATCAAGTCAAGCTCTCTTCTCCTCTCCTTCTCCTCTCCTCTTCTCCTCATCTATGCTCTTCTCTCTTTTCCCCTCTTCTCCTGTGTGTGTTTGGCCTTGTGCTTCGATGTGTGTGTGTGTGTGTGTGTGTGTGTGTGTGTGTGTGTGTGTGTGTGTGTGTGTGTGTGTGTGTGCTATTATCACTGTGTTGACTCGATTGACTTGACTGTGTTGACTCTCTGTGTCCACCTTTGTCTGTTTGTTTATTTGCACATTGCTTTATTTACGTGTGTGTGTGTGTGTGTGTGTGTGTGTGTGTGGTAACCGTGGCGATAGTGACCGCGTGGAGCTATCGGAGTCGGCCATCGCCCGTAGCTGTGGCGGCTCACACACCCTGACGTACCGCCAGCGCCGCCACACGCGCCTACAGCAGCTCACACACCTCATACAGGCGGAGGAGGAGATCCCTCCGATACGCACGCCACGCACACAGGTAACACACACACACACACACACACACACACACACACACACACACACACACACACACACACACACACACACACACACACACACACACACACACACACAGGTAGCACGCATGCACACACCACACAAACGCACACACCTTATACCTCATACAGGCAGAGGAGGAAAGCCCTCCGCCACGCACGCCTCGCACACAGGTAGCACACACACACACACACACACACACACACACACACACACACACCTCAACCAGGCAGAGGAGGAAAGCCCTCCGCCACGCACGCCATGCACACAGGTAACACACACACACACACACACACACACACACAGGTAGCACGCATGCACACACCACACACACACACACAAGTATCACATGCACACACACACACACACACACACACACACACACACACACACACACACACACACACACACACACACACACACACACAAACATGCCTTCAATGACTTACCTGTGTGTGTGTGTGTGTGTGTGTGTGTGTGTGTGTGTGTGTGTGTGTGTGTGTGTGTGTGTGTGTGTGTGTGTGTGTGTGTGTGTGTAGCCCGAGGAGGTGGACATTCTGGGTCTGGACGGCCACATCTACAAGGGCCGGCTGAACACACTCAACTCTCGGCCAATGAAAAGTCTCAAAGACAGACTACCGGTCATCGTCGTGAAGGAAGGCAAGTACAGATGTGTAACGGATGCCATGACAGGGCTATGAAGATCATGCATGCAGGGCCGGAATGGTAATCTGGCATACAGGGAGGTTTCCCAGTGGGCCGACAGCAGTCACCTGGGACACACACACAGCACAGCCTCACACTGAATCTCTTGTCATCACTGTGCAGTTTTTTTTATGTGGCCACCAGGGGGCTCTGTGCAGGGAGGAAGAAGAGTTTGTCCGAAACACATGCAGATGAACTGTGTGTGTGTGTGTGTGTGTGTGTGTGTGTGTGTGTGTGTGTGTGTGTGTGTGTGTGTGTGTGTGTGTGTGTGTGTGTGTGTGTGTGTGCGTGCAAGGCGCAGGTAAGGGGAGAGAACCTAATGGTGTCTGGTGTGTGTGTGTGTGTGTGTGTGTGTGTGTGTGTGTGTGTGTGTGTGTGTGTGTGTGTGTGTGTGTGTGTGTGTGTGTGTGTGTGTGTGTGTGTGTGTGTGTGTGTGTGTGTGTTTGAAAGTGGAGTTTTAAGCACAAGTTAACAGTGTTGTGCTTATGTGTGTGTGTGTGTGTGTGTGTGTGTGTAGAAAAGGGCAATATTCAGCAGAAGCTAACAGTGTCTCCAAAGACGTCAGAGATGGGCCGCGTGTCGCCAGCTAGACCTCAGAGTGCCAACACACTTCGCAGCCGTTCAGGTAAACACACACACACACACACACACGCACACACACACACACACACACACACACACACACACACACACGCACACACACACACACACACACGGGCGCGCCCACACACACACACACACGGGCGTGCACATGCAAGCACGCACATAGGCCTACAGTACACACACACACACACACACACAGGGTGCAAGTCATACTACTACCTCCTGTCCTTTCTTACGGCACACACACACACACACACACACACACACACACACACACACACACACACACACACACACACACACACACACACACACACACACACACACACACACACACAGGATGGAAATCACACTAATTCATCTGGTGCATTCCTGTTACCTGTAGCCTCTTTCCTCTGTGTCGCACCAGCCTCCACACACACACTCACTGACCTATCTCCTGTGCTTCCGTCTCTCAGCCTCCTCCACCAGCATGAAGGACCGCCCCCTGTCCTCCATTGGCTGCTTGTCCCAGGACGGCGACCAACCACAGCACGGCGACATGCAGCTGACTGTGGACATCACCCAATTGGAGGACGAGCCTTTGACGAGCCTGTGATAGCCCCGTTGTCATTATATATACTTACATAAATTAATAAAGATGTTTACATTTCCTGAGCAAACCAACCCTCTGTCTTTGGTAATTATGTTCAACATGCTAAACTAAAATACAGCATGGCACGTGTCCTCAATGCAACGAAGTGGGATCAACCTCAGTCTCCTAAATGAAGAAAGTCCATTCATTCTCCTAATGGGCCATGGCTGCCATAGGACGATAGTTTATAGACGCTTATCAAGTTCAAGAAGTTTATTGCCATGCCGACATAGTCGATAGGAATTTTTCGTGGCATATCCCCAACGTCAAATACATACAATTAACAAACACACAACAGTAAGGTACATACAATAAATGTAAATATTGGTAGACAGACAGAAAGGGTCCCAGCAGTCATTGGACAGCAGTTAAATTACAGATAACACTGAGTGTTAAAGTGCATTAGAGGTAAAGTGCATATGGAGTGGAAGTTATACTGTAGCAGATTACAGTTTTTCTCAATTGGTTTTGTACATTTCTCACAACAGAATAATGATTATCAAAAGTCTTTGTTCAATTGTGACTTCCTGGTGTTACCTGTGCACATGGTCAAATCAGTATCTCATTGTTTTCGGCATATAGCAAATGCTCTCGTCCACCATGCCATGGCTGTGTACAATTCTCAGTGATTTCGTACATTATCAATTGCTTTTGTCATATCACTCAAAAAGCTTTGTCACTGAATGCATGAAACTATCTTATCTGATCAATGTAATATAAAACTGAATTTACAACATTTCCCATCCAATCTAAACAACTTTTCGCTTCAGAAAAGATCCTCAAGAGTGTACTATTCAATTGACAGCATGAGAAATTGATTTGACTAGCTTGTCCATACACTATGACACAATGACTAACCATTCTGCTGGCGCTGATACGTTCATTGACACAAAAACTTGGTTTTTGAAAGACAAATAAGGGTTTTGAGCAAGAGACTTGGTTTTGCAGGTTATCCACCGTGTTTTGCCATTTGTTAAAGCTGTTTTGAGAATGAATATTATGTTTTGCAAATTGCGATTCGAGAAATGTACAAAACCAATTGAGAAATACTGTAAGATGTCTGATAGTCAGTGGGTATGTGCTGTTCTTAAATCTGGATGTGGATGCAAATTTGCAAATGAGAAAATAACCTTTCAATTGCACTTTTGCGAGATATTGAAATAAATGTCTGTCGTCCATGACGTCTTGTGACATCATCACGAGGCCACAAGCACTTGGGGAGGACGGGAGTTAGAAAGAGCCCCTTAAGAACCATCCTCCATGAGTGCGTTGCAATATGCGACCTTGCCTCCTCCACTTGCGCCTGTCTCCTCGCCCTGCCTCTTGGCCCCTCCTCCGTGGAGAAAATGATAAAGTTTCCCAGCTGTCAGCCTAGCCACAACAACTTTTGAGGGACTGTTTTTCATTCACCATCCCAATTGCAAATGAGAAAAAGACTCTACAATTGAGCTTTTGCAAGATATTGAAAAATAATGCTGTTGTCAGTGATGTCATCATGACGTATTACTTCCTGGTACGAGGAGAGAAGCAAGTGGAGGAGGCAAGGTCGCATCACAGTGGGTTTACATACAGTGTCCAATCTCGCCCTCCAACCCGTGCCTGCAGTTCACCTAGGGAGCGCTGTCGAGACAGCAGAGCCCATAAGGCTGGCGCTAATAACTGACAATTGTGCTCGCTGTCGGCTGAAACTTGACAATATTACTGTAAGTTCTGAGAAACCAATGTGGATTTAAATTAAATGTACAATAACCTG
>NC_085873.1:901612-909112 GCF_034702125.1 Engraulis encrasicolus
GCCCCTCCCCTTCACACACACAGACTGAAGTAATGGCTGCACCCAAAACAAAAACAGACCGAGATCCCTCCCACTTATTCTGTCTCGCTCGCCCACTCACACACACACACACACAAAACACACACATCCTGTTCTACTCGTACCCCTCCCACATCTGTGAACAGGCACGTAGAACAGAGGAAGAGAGGCACACCACAGACACACACACCAGACACACAGACACACACACAGAGTGCTAAAGGCATTGTTTATGTGGGGGAATGTTGCATAAGCGGCAGATAGCCAGTAGCCTAGCACATGACCGTGCATCAGACACAGGAACACACACACTGTACTGTACTTAAAATCACACACTGTACTTCTGTCTATTTATGAAAAGAAGTGTGTGTGTGTGTGTGTGTGTGTGTGTGTGTGTGTGTGTGTGTGTGTGTGTGTGTGTGTGTGTGTGTCTGTCTTACCATCTGGTGATGGTGTCCTGGGATGCTGCTCTCCTGGAAGAAGGAACTCAGGGCCGTCTGGGGAAGAACGAGAAGAAGAAGAAAAAGCATAAATATCACAGTAAATCATAAACATAATATCATAGTTATACATAATGATCATTTGCCAATATTATGAGAATATTAAAGACGCACAGATGATACATTAGCCTACACTTTCATCATAATATTGATAGAAAAGTCTCTTTCGTGCTCTTTCTTCTTCATTGCTTCTATCGTGATAAAGTATTTTTTATCCATTATTACAGCTAATATACTTGAATATAATTTAATAACATTTTGTGTAGCCACTATGCACGCTTTAAGTTCACATAATTGTGAAAAGAAGAATAAAAAATGATTCATTTTAGAGAAACCAATAAAGACACAACACAATAAAGACTCTTCTTTAAGAGAAAATAAAGAGATTAGAGAATAACTGAAAACACACATAATTGTGGTATATCGTGACATATCGAGATCAAGATACGTTTTTCTCCCATATTGTCCAGAACTAATCATAATTCATCAAACTCATAATATTTTGTATTAAGTTATTGCTGTAGGCATATGTATATTTTATCATACATTATAATACATACATGTACATTGGGGGTAATGAAAGGCATTTAGCAAAATAAATATATTTCATTATCATTACATAGTAATACTCTCTCTCTCTCCCTCTCTCTGAGTGCGTTTTAGGAAATGAAATATATTCCATTGTTGTTACATAGTAATCTCTCTCTCTCTCGCACTCTCTCTCTGAGTGCGTTCAGTAGACCACGTGGTTGTAGTACAGTAAAATCTGTTAGCCATTTGCTAACACAGGGGAGCTGAAGCAGGCCCAGTCACTCATTCACACACACACACACACACACACACACACACACACACACACACACACACACACACACACACACACACACACACACACACACACACAGCTGTTCTGTGGGATGTGTGCTTGGGGGTTTGCAGTTCAGGGTGTACATAAGAATTCCCCCAACAACTCCTCATCTTCAGACTGGCTGGAAAAACATCATGTCTGACTCTGACCTGACAATGACTCACATGGAGTGTGTGTGTGTGTGTGTGTGTGTGTGTGTGTGTGAGAACTAAGTAACTAACACAAGACCTAGACCCGGAAATAAAACAGAAGTTCCCAGAAACCCAAGGGGTAAAATGGGGAAGGAAGGATGTCTCACACACACACACACACACTTCCACAATTAACAATGTGATGCATTGAATGCCGGAGCTGTTGTCATTGTCCAAGTAAATCTGAATGGCACTGTGTGTTTTTCTCTCTCGCTCCCTCCCTCCCTCTCTCTCTCTCCCTTTCTCTCCATCTCTCACCCATCCCCCACATGAACAACAAAAGTGGTAGGAATGGAATGCGGGCTGCTTGACGTGACACACATATCACACACACACGCACACACACACACACACACACAGCTTGTTGAAACAAATTCTTAACTTCTTGAGTAGCTACTAGCTACCATCAGCAAAAGGGAAATGTATTGAATTACGTTTTACATTAACAGAAAAAAAAAACAAATCATTCATGAGGAGCATGTTTCTTACTCAGATAACTCCTGTGTGTGTGTGTGTGTGTGTGTGTGTGTGTGTGTGTGTGTGTGTGTGTGTGTGTGTGTGTGTGTGTGTGTGTGTGTGTGTGTGTTTGCGCACACACAGATTAACTTTTAAACTGTTTCTGGTACACATGAACAAGTGTTCAGGCTGAAACATGCTCACTTGTGCACACCTCTCTCTCTCTCTCTCTCTCTCTCTCTCTCTCTCTCTCTCTCTCTCTCTCTCTCTCTCTCTCTCTCTCTCTCTCTCTCTCTCTCTCTCTCTCTCTCTCTCTCTCTCTCTCTCTCTCTCTCTCTCTCTCACACACACACACACACACACACACACCCTTTAACAGAAGCAGAGGTCAGTGGTGTTGCGCAGTATAGATATGAGAGAGAGAGAGAGAGAGAGAGAGAGAGAGAGAGAGAGAGAGAGAGAGAGAGAGAGAGAGAGAGAGAGAGAGGAGTGCTGGAAAGTGTGTGTTGAGGTCGAGCCTGGGCCACCTGGTCACGTTTCAGCCTTTTACGACAGATTGCTTATTAAGAGGAGCACCTAAAGCACCATCTGGACACCTGTGTACTAGTGTGTGTGTGTGTGTGTGTGTGTGTTTACTGTTTACCCTCAAGCCTTGTCTGCCTGCCTGTGGAAGGAATGAACCTGTGGTCTCATCATTAACACACAACACACACACACAGCCTGTGTTCACATTCACAATGGCGGTCATTTGTTAGCAACCACGTCTTATCCTAGTTATGCTGTCACACGCCAGAGAGGCTGAGGCACACACACACACACACACACACACACCAGTCTACACAAACAAAAACACAGGCTGTTTGGCGCTGCAGGCATAACAAGCGAGCAGAGCGCGTGTTATGCATGTTAACCAGGAAATGAGTGGCACCTCCCTCTGATGTGTGTGTGTGTGTGTGTGTGCGCATTTACTAAATATGTCTAGATCTAAATATAACCATGTGTGTGTGTGTGTGTGTGGGGGGGGGGGGGTAGTCAAGATACTGGACTAGTTGGAGCTGTACTGGTCTCAAGGGGGTCATATAATACAATGTCATACACACTATGTTCACGATCAATAACACAATGCCAATGTCTGCTGGACTGGGCTGTTTTGACGGCCAGGAGCGGGGAAAATGATTCACTGAAGGGATTATGCAAAACGATCAATAAAACATCACACACAGTGTGTGTGTGTGTGTGTGTGTGTGTGTGTGTGTAAGAGAGAGGGGGGAGGGGGTTCCTCCCCCAACTCTGGAAGCGACTACACAGACACGGAACGATGTTTGAAAGCACAGATGAGCCTGGCCACGTTACACAAACCAGAAAATCAACTACTCCACTCGGATGACGACTGCCCTCATTACTGTTTGTTGTGTGTGTCAACGGTGTAAAAAATATTTCGTTTGTTTCCTGCTGGTAGTTCATACACATATTTCAGGTTTTAATTTGTTTCAGTACACAGACTGTGTGTGTGTGTGTGTGTGTGTGTGTGTGTGTGTGTGTGTGTGTGTGTGTGTGTGTGTGTGTGTGTGTGTGTGTGTGTGTGTGTGTGTGTGTGTGCGTGGAACCACGACACACATGGTGGAACTTGCTAGCAATCAGGCCAAGGGAATGTAAACAGAGAATGGCTGCCTTGTTGCAACAGATTCAAAACACACCCCGTGGCCAAGCCTCGCCTTCCCATTGTGCTCACGACGTGCCCAGTTCACTTCCTGTTGCCAGCTTTACTGCCTTGTGAAAACGACTTGGACAACAATGTGATAAAATGTCGCCTCAGATTGTACTGAACAAAAGCTGAGACGTTTCAGATAGTCACAACACGACACATGGACGTTTTTATTACCAGAAATAAGATTACCCACACACAAAGCGAATTTACGCTGAAAATAATTAGATACCCAGCCAAGAACTATAAGACCATCGTGTCAAAGAGCCCGTTGCGGCATAATCCATTAAGAAGGATTGTGAAAACGTCCACGAAAGCGTATTAATGGAAAATGTTACGTTTCTGACACGGTGGCACCCGTTCCCAGTCTCCTGACCACGTCCTCCGGAAAGGGGGGGGGGTATATCATGTCTAGCTCGTGAGCAAACAGGAAAAATGTGTGCAACACACATCCTCGTTTATCTCAATAATTTACAACATCGCTCTGTAAGTACCTACGGAGCTCTCGACACTAACATTCGGCTGGTATCGTCCCCTGTTCCTTTAGGCTTCAAATCACCAGAGCGAACCCTTCATTGCTTCCCCAAGATGCCGAATAACAGAAGAAACAAAACGTTGATTTGCACGTCGCTGATTTATCAACGGCCATCGGCAGCAACACACTCACCTCAAACTGCCAGTGAGCGGCTTGAAGAAGCTGCTTGGCTTGGTCCGCGGCGCAGCCAGCAGTCAAAACAAACTGGTTTATCATCACTTGGTGCCTCAGTTCGTCCATATTTACCGACATTTCCGCAGTTAGTACCACCACAAACAATGGATGCTGCAAAGTACTTAATAAAAACTATTACTTAGGTTCTGAATTGCCCAAAAACGGCCCTCTCGTCCACTCTTTCCTCTCGCCTTCCAGTAACAACAAATATGTTCGTGTCATCACCAACAACAAACGCAACACCGGCGTCTGATTGGTCGCTTCAACCAGCAAGCTAGTACTCGCCGTATCCTCATTGGACAGCAAGCAGATTGTCAATCGGCTAAAATGACGCAACGTGTAGCTTCCGATTGGACAGATAAGTCTGAAAGACGAAGCACTTATTGGCTGTTTGGCGGAGTTTAAACTTCAAGTCAAGTCAGCTTTTATTGTCACTTTCTTCATATGCACAAGACATACAAGGGAAATTAAGTTACGTTTTCTCTCTATACCATGTCAGGACAAGACATATACAAGACCGACATTTTACAGACTGACATAAAGTGCAAGACATGACAGGTAACAGTGATGGACTGTTAACAATAAGTGGTCAATAATAAATACATTTAACATTTGGCATTTAACATGTAGGCTAAACAGAAGATAAAATAAATATAGAATATATATAGAAAACTACTCATGGCGATTGGACAAAGTAGAAGATTGGCTGTCGATTTAGCCTACTCATAATCTTTACAGAGTACCTGTGGGCACGACAGTAAGAGTTTGTTCCTCAGTTGTCCAGTAAACACAAGGGACTGTCCATGTCTTCCACAAGCTGTCCTCTTAATATGATGTGTGTCTGCTATTCAACCGTGACCTGCAACAGCTGTGACCTGTGTAGCCTCTGACTTCTCAACCCATAGCCTACTGTCTTAACCTGTGACATATGACAGGCCTAGTGTTTAATTAGAAAAGTCACAATGACACCTTGGGCTAAACAGCCCACAGTGATCTAATAGTAGCCTACTGGTAATAGTTGGCCTAAACCTATTAGGCCTTAGGGTGGCCAGACGTCCGTCCGGCCTAGGGTGGCTGGACCGTCCGTCTTTTCAATGCCTTGTCCGGCGTCTAATTGATTAAAATATATGAAATTGCATCTAAGAATTACATAATTATTTTTGGACCCCTGTCCAAAAATATGTGCTTTTTTGCTGTCACAGAGAAGGTAACCCTATATAGGCCTAGTAGCCTATAACTACACAGTAAATTCTGCAGTGTTAATTCAACACTTGAGTAGGCCTGATCGGGGACCAAATACACCATAGAAGTTAAATTGACTTAGTGTTGAATTAACACCTCAAAGTGTTAGTGTAGGCTACTGTGTAGTCATTTCAGTGGTATGTCTAGTGGTGATCTAGACGTAGGTTGTTGTAGTATTTGGTTTTGGTATGGTTTATTTATGGATATAGGAAGATAAAAGGTATCCAAGGGATAACATGTAAAAGCGTTAACACTTATTTCCAACATGGTCCCTGATGGAAGAGGGCAAGACATAACAAAAACATGTAACAGATGAGTCACATACACATATGCCATCACATTCCTACGTCACCTAGTTCTCCACTTTATTCCACAGAAATACTCTAACTCTTTGTTTAAAACACCTTTTTGTTTCTGCCATTTTAATATTTAGTGGAAGGCTATTCCATAGCATAATCCCTGTATAAAAGAAAGAGCTGCGAGCTGTGCTTTTTGAAGCTGGTACCTTTCAGTAGTTGACCTAGTTGCAGCATCTTACATAGTAATAGCCAAGTATATACTAGTTAACGCCAGTTGTAGTTGTAGCCTAAATATTGTAATAGTGGTACACCTAGTAGTAGGCCTACTGATGTAGTGGTAGTAGTAATGGTAGTAGTAGTGGTAATTCCAGCAGATTAGTAGGCCTAGTAATAGTAGTAGTATAGGCCTAGTTGTAGTTGTAGCCTAGTATTAAACTAGTAATAGCAAAAGTATTTAAGTGTTAAGCCTATAGGCTGTTTTAGTAGCAGCCGCCGTAGTAGTGGTAGTTCCAGCAGCGTAGTACGCCTATAGAGGTAATAGCAATAGAGATCAGTAGTGATAGCACCAGTAGTAGAGGTGGTATTAGTATGAGGAGGAGTTGCAGCAACGTTGTAGGCCAGTAATAGTCTAATAGTATATAGTAGGCCTAGTAGTAGCCTTGTAGTCGTAATAGTGGTAGTGACCAGTGACCACAGTTAAGACTGGTGTGTGTGTGTGTGTGTGTGTGTGTGTGTGTGTGTGTGTGTGTGTGTGTGTGTGTGTGTGTGTGTAACTGGCATCTGATTACCTGATGTCGTGAACGGCTGGTACAAATAGTGGCCGCAGATGATTCCACCAATAAACTGGTGCAGCGCATGGCTTGAATAGATGCCGCAGGATTGACATTTCTGAAGCCAGATTAACTAACACTATGGGCATTTCCCAACGTCTAGTGAGCCTTGGAAGTGTGTCAGCCTAATTAGTCACGGCAAGTGATTGGATACTCCTCAGAGTTCACCAAAGACTATCCAATCACTGGGCGTGATTACGAAGGCTGATACACTTTGAAGGACACACACTTAGACTTTGAGAAATGCCCTGACACAGGGAGGCTCCACACAACCTTCCTTCCTCTCCGTTCTCTTCCTTCTTTCCTCATGAATGATTGACAGATGAGTGTGGCCAACCAAAAAAGACTTGCCTACTACTACTACAGACAGGGCTCTAAATTAACATCAGACAACCAGCCAAATGCTGCTGAAATTTCAGTTTGGCTGGTAGAAAAGAAGTGAGTATGTGTGTGTGTAAGAGTGTATGGCTGGTAAGATTAACATCTACTAGCCATTTGGACTGGTGTTGTAGTTCATTTAGGACCAGCCATTTTGTGCATCATCATGCAGTTTATTATGTGTAGCAGTTCATAGTAGTTTAGCATAGTAGTAGCAGCATTTTTTCCCCAGTCTTTGTCGTGATCCTGACCATTCAAATGGAGGCAATAGAGATTTTTAGGCATTCCATTAAAAAAGCATCAT
>NC_085873.1:911612-931612 GCF_034702125.1 Engraulis encrasicolus
CGCGCGCCGCACGGCACAGTGTCTCGCGCTTTGGCACCTGTCGCTTTGCGCGGGCTGCTAGGCGGGAGACTCGTGTCCCTCCTTCACCTGAAAACTCATTTCAACCAAGGATTCTTCAGAGGACCAAGTTGCCACTCTAGAATAGCCGCTTGAATCCCCTTTCTATGAGCCACAGCGTGAAGGCTGCTCCCGAGATGTCCATTTCACATGCGCCTTCAAATCTGATCCCAGTCCAGGACATTATGGCAACAATTTTTCAGAGCCAAAAGAATTCCAAATTGAACTGCCACATTGTATTGTAGCTAATTTGTTTGCCCAGTCAACCTGAAAGTTTAAGAAACTGAGCCAAACCGCTTTAGCAATTGTTTAACTTCTCTACTGCGCTCGGCGCAGTTTTTTACTCCCTTCAATATCTTTCCTCGACCAGTCCGTGTGAGACGTGAAGTTGTGAAGTGTCCCGCTGCTTTTCAAAGTTTTAGGCAAAATCCCCCCATCTCATCTCCTCTCCTCTCCCCCGTTCTCTCCCACTCCCCTTTCGGAAACCAGACAGGGTTGACCTGCGTGACGAACAAACCTGAGGGAGAGCAGCCAGTGATTAAAAACGGGGCACTATAGCAACCGACAGACCAATGGAGGCACGGGAAGCTGTTTACAAGGGGGTGTAGCGTTTCTATGGTTGCCGAACAAACCTCCTGCCCCAGGTATTAAACGGCACCCCCGGGAAGAGGCTCTGGTTGCTACCACCGTTACAAGGACCTACTTACAGACCTGAAGCCAAGAGACGCGCATCGCAGCGCGAAAGACGTCCTCTTTAGGAATTTCACATCTGCAGACCGCTAAATTTGGAGTGGAGAGGAGTTTACTATCACTCATAGGAATTGTCTACTTTTGCCAGAGGTGAGTTAGGTGGGCTTTCTATTTATTAGTATATTTGATTGCACTAAAATGTGGCAGGTGTAAAATGTGACTGTTCGTCTTTACACAAACACGCACAGACGTGTTAAGCTTACACCAGAATTTTATATCCTATTCATCCTTCATCAGAGCGTGGCCTGGATTGACGTCTGATATTATATCTTACTTTAGGGTACAGATTGGTTTGAGGCCTACTTTTGGGTATTTTAAATTGCATTCATTCCTTGGTGACTTGTTTTTGGTTAGTGTATGGGAATGTTTTCCATAGCCTATAGGAATGTTTTTTTTCCTGTAGGCCTATGTATTTTTTGTAAGGATCTTTAAACCATTTTTGAAAAAGTAAATTAAAATTATATCTCGGGAAAGTAGGCTTACCTAGGTTATATGTCCAGAAAGCGGTGTCAAGTAAGCTACATTATACTTCTGCGGCCTTCAATTAAATAATATTAGGCTACTATATTTGTGCGGTGTCATCATGTAATATGTCTCTATTTTTATGTCGAAGTTGCATTTTATTCGCGTCACTTGGTTCACTTTTGGCGAAGCGCGCGGCGTGTAGAGGCTGGGAGTTTTTCAGGAAAGTTCTATTATGACCTCTCAAGTGCGTCAGCGACCTGACCCCCCGCGAGCTCGCATTCACGAGCCTCTCCCCTACTGTAGCGAGCTGCCTTTTATTCTAGCGCGCTGGAATTCCATTAAAACTTCAGGCCTAATTCTCTTTTTTTTTGGAAGCCAGGAAGGCCGTTAGGTTATGAAAGTCATTGCGCACGCACGCATGCTCGCACGCACGCACACACACGCGGCTACTCCTCCGAATCCACAATCCATTATTTAGTTTCGGCGCGGCCCAGCGCGCGCATTGCATTGCAAGGCTCGGCTGGCACGTTCACACTCGCGACGCTTGCGTCTCTATGGACACGTTTGACTCTATTTAAATAGGCCTCTGTTGTCTCTGTGTTCCCAGGGAGGAGACGGAGAGGAGCAACGCCAAGGAGAGAGAGAGAGAGAGAGAGGGAGAGAGAGAGAGAGAGAGAGAGAGGGAGAGAGAGAGAGAGAGAGAGAGAGAGGGGGGGGTTGAGAGAAAGGAGGCAAGGGAGAGACAGTGAAAGACTGATAGAAAAAGACAGACAGAGAGAGGGAGAGAGAGAGAGAGAGAGAGCGGAGTAGACACCACCCACACACACACACACTGAGAGATAGATAGGCCCAGAGGCATCACAGCATAGGGAGAGAGGGATAGAGAGAGAGAGAGGGAGTTAGAGAGAGGCAGCATGTTGTCTGTGAGCTGTGTGGAGCCCTGGCCGGAGGGCTGCTGCGTGGGCCTGGAGGAGGAGGTGGTGACGGCCGCAGCCCAGGCAGAGGAGCTCGACCACCAGGAGAGCGCCCCCTGTGGGGCCGGAAGAAACACCAGCACCAGCAACAACACAAGCAACACCCCCACTAGCGTCAGCACCAGTGGCTCTCTGTGCCTGGACGACAGCCTGACCAGCCTGCAGTGGCTTCAGGAGTTTTCCATAGTCAGCGCTCCTCCACCATCGCACGCATCACTGGCCTCCCACCACCATGGAGCGCTGTCCGTGTTTGGCCAGCCGCAGCACCAGCCGCTCCTGGGCCTGATGGACGCCCCCTCTTCCCCCCTTGCCGGAGACCCTGCCTCCACCAGCGCTTTCCCCCTCACACCAGGCAAGAACACGCATGGGCTATGTTCACACAAGCACACAAGCACACGCACACACGCATTACATTGTATGAATTGGGTGGGGGTCTTTCAGATGACTTCTGTCCTGGGCCCAGTCAAAGCTGTCAGTGGCCCCGCATATATGTACAGTATAACAATAAAATATCAATATAGGCCTATAATAATGATGACCAATCCCCCTGCCTGGGCTGATTTCCCACAATACACATTCTCTCTCTCTCTCTCTCTCTCTCTCTCTCTCTCTCTCTCTCTCTTTCTCTCTATCTCTCTCTCTCTCTCTCTCTCTCTCTCTCTCACACACACACACACACACACACACACACACACACACACACACACACACACACACACACACACTAACAGCAAATATCAATATATAATAATAATAATGACCAATCTATCATATCTGTCCCCCCTCACCACCCCCCACCCCAGGTAAGCCCACGGCTGCTGCCTTCTACCGAGCCCCCCTGGCTGGGCTGATCACCCACGGCCACTGCCCCGACGAAGTGGACTACCGCACCAACCCGCACGTCAAGCCGCCCTACTCCTACGCCACGCTCATCGCCATGGCCATGACGGCCACCAGGGGGAGCAAGATCACCCTGTCCAGCATCTACAACTGGATCACCGACAACTACTGTTACTTCAAACACGCCGACCCCACATGGCAGGTGAGCTGCTCACTCACGTAAACACACACGAGCACGCATACACACACGGCAAGACACACGCACGGCCCCAGACACACACACATGCGAGCGTGCACAGTCACACACAGGCACACACACGCACATGCACACACACACACACACACATACGCACATGCACACATATCTAAAATCACACATTCTCATACACACACACACACACACACACACACACACACACAGTTAAGACAAAATTACTTCCTTATACACATACCGTAACACTCTCTCTCTATTTGTCTCAAGCACACAAACACGCGCACATGAACACGCACACACAAACACACACACACACACACACACACACACACACACACACACACACACACACACACACACACACACACACACACACACACAAAGGCCTGAGGGTGTTTGGCTTTGTTTTTGTTGTATTTCCTGTCTCTCAGGACCATGAGTTTATGCGTGTGCGTATGTGTGCGTGTGTGCGTGCGTGTGTGTGTTTTGGGGATTAATGCACTGGGGGGGTTCTAGGAAGGTGTCGAGTAACTCGACTGCACACGCTACTGTAACCTTAGACAAACGCTTGACTCCAACCATTTCTCTATTGTTTCAGCAGCACGCAAGCGCGCGCCCGCACGCACACACACACGCGCACACAACCTCTGAGCACAATTTGTGTGTGTGGGTATTTATGCAAGTTATAGGGATTTGGATGGTGAGTACGTAGTAAGCGCGTGTTTGTGTGTGCGTGTACATGTGTGTGTGTGTGTGTGGTTGGTTGTGTGTGCAGGGCTTACAGGTGACTGCACAGTAAAGAGCAGGGGAGGGCTGTGTGTGTTCTCACATACACTTTATTAAGTATACTAGTTCAAAGTTCAAAAAGTTCAAAGTTCAAAGTACTTTATTTGCCATTTGTGCATAAACTAGTAGTCCAAGCACATAGAAACTCTTGTGCAGGCCCTCTGAGTCAATAAATAGAATTAAATAGAAAAATAGGAAGACAAAATACATTAAAAAGTGATACAAATCAAAGAGGTCAAAAGAATAATAAAAAAAAAGGTGGATCAAATGTTCTTTTTTGCCATCAGTCTCACTGTTGCTGGGAAGAAACTGTTGAAAAACCTTGCTTTTCTGGTAGGAATGCTGTCCGCTCTACTGTGTCTCAGTTTGTATGTGCAGTTCTTGTGTTTGAGCAGAGAGTTAGCTGGATGGAGTGGGTCTTTAATGATTCTCTCTGCTCTCCTATGGCTGCGCTGTGCATATATGGAGTCCATGGAGGGAAGTGCTGTGCCTATAATCCTCTCTGCAGTCTTGATTATTCGTTGCAAAGACTTCCTTTCAGCCTGAGTGATGTTGCCATACCAGACAGTGATGCCTGTTGTTAGGATGCTCTCTACAAGTCCTCTGTAGGCCTGGGTAAGAGGGCGGTAGTTCAGTCCAGCCTTCCTAAGCATCCTAATAAAGTACAGCCTTTGCTGGGCTTTTTTCACGATGGATGTGGTGTTCAGACTCCAGCTCAGGTTTGATGTTACTTGCATGCCTAGGAATTTATGACTTTCAGCCCTCACCACCTCTGTCCCTATATAGTAGGCCTACTAGTATATTAGGATGCATTTCTACATTGGATGTAGCTGTTTTGACCATGGGCGTCACTACAGCAGGGTCAGCAGGGAGGGTCACACCGGGGCGGGCCTGTGACCTCCAGGGGCCCGTCTCCATCCCCAAGATGAAAATAACATGAGAACTTCATTACATTTTGATTTGCTTGTGAAAAGCATTAGCCTGTAACAAGTAAGTTATTAAAACTGCATTACATCTCCCCAGTGAAAGTCAACTGTGATGTCTGTATATCAGATGTGAATTATCCAAGGTCCGTGGTACAATACTCACACCAGGGCCCGTGACCTGAATTGTTACGTCATTGGTTTTGACAAAGCATCAAGGCCCACCTGGGAAACTCCCATTGTCATTGTCACACGGCCCAAATGTAAGGGGCAGCCCAAAACCACCTTAAAAGAGCAGGTCACCCTTTTTGATTTTCACATATTTGCAGTATTTCCTTGCATTATTCATGAATGTGCATATAATTTTCGTCTATGTGTTTCCATTGCCTAGTTTAACAGTATAGCCAAATGAAGCGTAGCAATGCAACTTTATGGGGGGAAACAAAACATCATCAAATGTACTTATAAAGTACTTTAAAATAAATGTAAAATTCACCGGAGTGCAAAACAGCTATTTAATCCTGTCCTGTGATCACTTCCTGTGATCACTTCCAGTGATTATGCTAATTAATAATTGCTAAATAATATGCTAAATAATAATAATTCTGATCCAATAAATCTAAGTACTGAAAAAACTGAGAAGAAAATGATATGCACATTCATGAATAATGCTTGGAAATACTGCAAATATGTGAAAATCAAAAAAGGGTGGACTGTTCCTCTAAAGCAGCAGTGCGATGGGATGGTACCATGCATGCTCATGGTACCTCAGTCATGGAGGAGGATGGCGAACCCCCACCCCTAACCAACCTAGCCCATTGGAAATTAAACTGTCAACCCTTGGCCTACAAGCCTGACATCCTTCCACTTCCCCATGACTGCACATTACAGTTGTTTAGATACATTACACATTATTAGTAAAAAAAAGTAGAGAGAGAGAGAGAGAGAGAGAGAGAGAGAGAGAGAGAGAGAGAGAGAGAGAGAGAGAGAAGGGGTTGGTAAATGACCCCGGCCGGATTCGAACCTGGGTCCCTCCCCATGGGCGATGCTGCTCGCCCCTTGGTATGTGGTGCAGTGTGCCACAGCACACCCAGAAGAGGGACTCTCGTGCCATGTGTGTGTGCACAGAGCACTTCAAAAGTAAACAACGAGTTGACCCTTTTGAAGTTAGGCATCTTTCAGAGGTCTCTGCATCAAATTAAAAGTCCCTCAGTGTTCTGCTTCAGTGGCTAGAAAAGAAGGGGGCAAATGAATGTGTGTGTGTGTGTGTGTGTGTGTGTGTGTGTGTGTGTGTGTGTGTGTGTGTGTGTGTGTGTGTGTGTGTGTGTGTGTGTGTGTGTGTGTACATCTGTGTCAATTGCCACAGAGAGGGGTGACGTGTGTGTGTGTGTGTGTGTGTGTGTGTGTGTGTGTGTGTGTGTGTGTGTGTGTGTGTGTGTGTGTGTGTGTGTGTGTGTGTGTTTGAATGAATGTGTGGTCATCGGGGGTGGCGGCAGCAGATTGAGTTGACATCAAACGTATGTGTTCCTGCTACAGAGAGAGAGAGTGTGTGTGTGTGTGTGTGTGTGTGTGTGTGTGTGTGTGTGTGTGTGTGTGTGTGTGTGTGTGTGTGTGTGTTAGGGTCGGTGAATGATTAGTCCCTCCCTACAGATGAAGATCCTGGTGGCCAGACGTGAGCTCACTGCTTCACAACACACACACACACACACACACACACACACACACACACACACACACACACACACACACACACACCACTGATAATATTTAACAAAGCCCACTGGGCCATTCACACAGAGAGAGAGAGAGAGAGAGAGAGAGATAGAGAGAGAACGAGAGCGAGAGAGCGAAAAAGAGAGGAAGAGAGAGCGGGAAAAGAGAGTGGGAAAGAGTGTGTGTGTGTGTGTGTGTGTGTGTGTGTGTGTGTGTGTCTGTCTGTCTGTCTGTCTTTGTGTGTTTGTGTGTGTGTGTGTGTGTCTGTCTGTCTGTCTGTCTGTCTGTCTGTCTGTCTGTCTTTGTGTGTGTGTGTGTGTGTGAGGGGGAGTGTGGCAGTGCGTTTACGTTTATTTATGGCCGTTCCTAATGGCCACACTTCCTGTATGTGAAAGGCTTTGTGAAGTCAGAAGGAACAATAACAATCATCCCGTGTGTTAACACAACTCAACACAACACACACAACACAAGATAACTCTACACAACACTATACACCACACCACACAACACAGCACAAGACAACCCTGTTACACCACAGCACTGCACAAGCCAAAACTATAGGCCTAAAGCACTGTACACCACAGCACTAGACAAAACAAGAGATAGCGCAGGACAAAGCCGTACGGAACAGTACAACACATCACAGCACAGCAGAGAGAAGCACAACACAACACAATGCAACACAACACAATGCTGCACAACATAGACAAGCACAGCACCACACAACACAACACAACACAACACAATACAATACCACACAACACAAAACAACACGGCACTGCACAGCACAGCACAATGGAATGCAATGCAATGCACAGCCTGATCTCCAAAAATTCTGTGCTCCTGGACACAGATGTTAAGGACACGAAATCCGTGTCCAGGAGCACGGATTTTGCCAAAATTATGTGCTCCTGGACACGGAATTGTTTTCCGTGCTCCTGGACACGGAATTGTTTTCCGTGATGGGCACACGGAAGTGCTTTCTGTAGGCTATTACCACAGCACTGTGTTAACTCTATCATTAGAAAATACATACCAAATGCTAATAATAAACAAAATAATGCTATAGCAATTTAAGTTGTGCCCTGACCAAAACATTCCCTAACCTTAACCTGTCATTAAAGACATATTTTTGAGAAATACCTTTTCCAGTTGGTTGCTAGGCTATCAAACTCATATAATGAATGAAAGAAAACTAGCTGTGCCCAGACCAAAACAATCCCTAACCCTAACCTGTCAGTAGGAAATGTTTTTTTTTCTGAGACAAAATATTTGAAATAAGAAAAATCCTGAGAAAACATAAGACTGTGGAAATAGCCTATAGAAAGCACTTCAAACAATTCCGTGTCCAGGAGCACGGATTTTGTGTCCTTAACATCCGTGTCCAGGAGCACAGAATTTTTGGAGATCATGTTGCAATGCAACACAACACAACACAAAACAACACACCACAACGCGAAGAAGCACATATCAACACTGTATAACTCAACACAACTCAAAGCAGCAAAGCACAACACAATACAATACAGCCAGGGCTCTAAATTAGCACTACACCAGCCAACTGGCCATATGCTGGTGAAATTTCAGTTTGGCTGGTCGTAAATACCAACTTGCTAGTTTGTGTCTGGCTAGTAAGATAGACATCTACTAGTCATTTGGCTGGTGATGAAGAAAGTCTATTTAGAGCCCTGAATTCAGCAAAATACAATACAGATCAGCACATTACTAAGGCACAGCACAACAGAAAAGCACAACACAACACACAACATGATTGTTATTGTAGTATACTGTGCACTGCAGCACTACACAACACTCCACACACACTCATGTGCACATGGGGGAACTGTAATATGAATGCTTTTACAGGGTTGTGTGTGTGTGTGTGTGTGTGTGTGTGTGTGTGTGTGTGTGTGTGTGTGTGTGTGTGTGTGTGTGTGTGTGTGTGTGTGTGTGTGTGCGCGCGTGCATGTGTGGCTGTTCACAACAGGCTAATGTTTAACACTCATACATCGTGATCTTAAAATTCCCCCTCTGGGACTATTAAGGTCATCCCACGCACACACACACATACACACACACACAACACACACACACACACACACACACACACACACACACACACACACACACACACACACACACACACACACCATATGCATGTAACACCATTCCACATGCAGTGTCATCACTGCTGTCCTCATAGTCCCCGAGTCACTCACATAAAGGCAGGTGTGTGTGTGTGTGTGTGTGTGTGTGTGTGTGTGTGTGTGTGTGTGTGTGTGTGTGTGTGTGTGTGTGTGTGTGTGTGTGTGTGTGTGGACTAGAGGTGGGGGTCAGGACACCAACTTAGTTATTTCTGATGACGAGTGGAGTGTTGCAGCGCTGTTAATGACTGACAAGCAATCATCTAACACACACACACACACACACACACACACACACACACACACACACACACACACACACACACACACACACACACACACACACAGAGAGAGACAGAGAGAGAGAGAGAGAGAGAGAGAGAGAGAGATTTACAATAATCACAAACGAGTGCTCTGTGTTTCCCCCCTCTCTCTCCACTTCCTTGCTGTTCTTCTTTTTTCTTTCCTTTGTCTCACCTGTCATGTATCTCCCTCTCTCTCTCCTTTCTGTCCTCCCCTCCTCTCCATCCTCTTCTCCAGAATTCAGTCCACCATATACCTATGGTCAGGGCTCTAAATTAACACACGCCAACACGCCAAACACGGGTGAAAATTCATTTTGGCTAGTAGAAAAAAATACCTACCCGCCAATTTGGCTAGTAGCGCCCGAGTACAGTAACTTATGAACGGTAAACCGCTGCTCTGATGAACGTTATACGGCGAGATTTCCTACATTACCCATGGACACTAGCGTCACGAGGTATCCTCCCACCGTGGGCTTTCCAGTGCATCGAGCGTCAACTCCATGCTGTTGCGCGCGCCAGGATTGAAAACATTTCAGACGACCAGCCTTCTGTCAGCTAAACTGCGCTCACACTATTCTGACAGGCAGCTCTCCTCCTATGCTCTCGTCGCTTTCGCTACAACCTTTTTAACGTCACTACTGCTATTATTACTTTATGAACCTTGCTGTAACAGGCTGCATTTTTTAAGCAGCGAGACCCTGACCGTTTCAATAACAGGACTTACGCAGATTATGCATAGCGCTACTTCTGTTGTGTAGACGTTTTGTGCGAGTGATGAGAATGTGGCGGGGGTTAGAGCAAGGTTCTCTGTGTTGGTGAATGCTAGTAGTAATTGTAAATAGTGACGTTAAAAATGAGTGGTTGTGGAACGAAATAGCGACCAGGGCAGAGGAGGAGAGCCGACTGTCAGAGTAGTGTGACCGTAACTGTCAGTTCATTTGTCTTCTAAAATGTTCAGAGTCCTGGCGCAACTAAGTTGGAAAGCCCACGCCATCGAAAAGAAAAAAAAGCAACCAACGACGAAGCTGTGGAAGTAAAAAAGGAAGCGAAGATTCCCGAGATATTATTTACTTTTAATTAAACTAGGCTTCTTGTCATTTTGTTGCGCATGGTAGAGAAGAGCTCCTCCTCTCTCCTCTCCTTTTCCTCTCACCTCTTCTCCTTCCTTGGGGTGTGCGTATGTGAGGTTTTGTAGTGTTTGGCTGTGTGCTTGGTTACTGTAGGCCTATGTTAAAGGTCTGTTATGTGAGTGGCTTGTGTGATGTGATTCAGCTGCTTTCAGAGGAATTGAACAAAAACTAATCAAATTAATTAGGCCTAAGTAACGAAAGTAAAAAATAAAGCAGATGTTAAAAAATAATGAAAAAATATATAGCCTATAATATGCTTATTATGTAGGCATATAGTAGCCTATGCAGGCCTATAGTGTATCTGTGTTGTAGAAACAGTTGGACAAAATGACCATTTAATTAGAAAAAAAACTAGCCTAATGCATAGTTTATTTTGGCGAGATAAAAAAAAAGCTTGTTGGACTTCTGATTGGCTGGTAAGAAAAAATGTCCACTAGCCAAATTGGCTGGTGATGGAAAAAGTTAATTTAGAGCCCTGCCTATGGTTATGAATAACACTGGTCTTATTCTCTCTTCTACACACCAGAACGCCACCCTCTATAACCTGTCCATGAACAACTGCTTATGAATAGCTTGTACTCTCTCTCTCTCTCTCTCTCTCTCTCTCTCTCTCTCTCTCTCTCTCTCTCTCTCTCTCTCTCTCTCTCTCCTACTCCCCAACATTGTATTTATTCTCTCTCTCCTCTCCACCCCTCTCCTCTCCCCTCCAGAACTCCAACCACCACAACCTGTAAGTGCTTATGAATAAGTAACATTGTATTTCTCCCTCCCTCTCTCTCTCTCTCTCTTTCTCTCTCTCTCTCTCTCACTCTCTTCTCCCTCCCTCTCTCTCTCTCTCCCCTCCAGAATTCCAACCACCACAACCTGTAAGTGCTTATGAATAACATTGTATTTCTCTCTCTCTCTCTCTCCCTCTATCTATCTCTCTCTCTCTCTCTCCCCTCCAGAACTCCATCCGCCACAACCTGTCCCTGAACAAGTGCTTCATCAAGGTCCCGCGTGAGAAGGACGAGCCGGGCAAGGGCGGCTTCTGGCGCATCGACCCCCAGTACGCCGAGCGCCTTCTGACGGGCGCGCACCGCAAACGCCGCCTGCCCCCCGTGCGCATCAACCCGGCCCTGCAGGCCCGCCTCAGACCCCCCGTCACCGCGGCGACGACCTTTGACCACCCCACCACCGCGTTGACGTCTGACCTCTCGGCAGGGGGCGTGATGAGCGTCAACGTGAGCGCTGAGTCCCAGCTGCTGCTGCAGGAGTTTGAGGAGGCGACATGTGATTGGTCAGGGTCGGGGGAAGGGGCTGGGTTAAGGTTAGGAGGCGGGGAGGGCCCACAGGTGTCCAGGTACGATCCTCACCTGACGGAGACCACCAGAGGCTGGGCGGGGGCGTCCGGCAGGGCTGGGGGAGGGGGACGTGGAGGAGGGACGCAGGGACCAAAGAAGAGGAAACAGCCGGCAGTGTCCAGGAGCAGAGCCGCTATTGGCCCGGGGGCCCTAGGGGCGGGGTCGTGCGACGGAGAAGGTGTGGCCAAGGCCCCGCGGCGGTCGAGCTCGCCGCTGCTGTCGGCCGAGGAGCAGCGCGAACTGGGCGCGCTCAAAGGCAGCTTCGACTGGGACGCGCTGCTGGACCCCTCCCCCGCCCTCTCCCCGGCCCTCTCGGCGGAGCTCAGCCTGGACCAGGAGGGGGCGCCGCTGGAGGGGGGGCCACTCACGCTCACGCTCAGCCCCATAGTGCCCCACCACCGGGACTGCCTGGCCTCCGCACTCCAGGAAACACACGTATGTACTAAGTCTACTAAGCCTGAGTCTAAGGTTTTTCTTTTGTTTCAGACGTAAAAGTTTTATCCTTGTTTTGACAGTGTAGCTTCCGTCTTCCGTCTTCATCAGATTCATCACATTAAAATTACTTAATTACTTTAAGGACTAAAATGGACCCGTATTCTGTGTGTAGTCTGTGTATAAGCATGTGGATTCTTCACATGTGGATTGTGGGCAAGTGAAATAAAAGTCAAATATCTGTGCAAACAGCAGTCCACCATGTTTCCATACTGAACTATGTTGTTCTCTGATGTGAGACGAGTTCATTAATACCTCTCTGGCCTTTGTGTGCGCTTGCAATCAGTCTGAGACGTGGCATTACTTTGTTAGCATTTAGCTAGCTCAGCGTGGCATTGGACTTTTCCTTCGAAGAGTCATCCATCTTAAAAAGGGAAGAAATTCTTATTGTTTCGTAATGTTTCGACGTTTCGACTTTTCGACAAGGGTCATGAAGACACTTGTCGAAGACTCTGATGAAGATGATTGTCAAAACGTTTAAATGCACTGAAAATAAATAAGAAATAAAAAAAAATAGGCATCCATGTGGCACCAGATATTCTTCCCTTTTTAGATGTGTCCCAGCATCTATATTAGAGGGTATGTCGGTCGGTCGGTTCGTCCATCTGTCTGTCTGTCTGAAACGCATTCTTTTCATTGTAATTCCCTCCTGTGTCCACAAGGCGGCAGAGTATCTACATAGACTGATGCATCTTTGTCCGCCTGTTGGACTTCTTAATTCATGTCTAGTCTTGCACTGGTTGCACGGGATTGTTATTTTGGAAGTACGGAGAACATGTTTTCCTTCATTCTGCTGTCATCTTATCTTAATTTGCTTGGTGATCTCCAAAGATCTCCAGAGATCTTATAGACAGAGATAGGCCTACGTCATTGTAGTTATTTTCCGGTATCCATGTGATGTCGGGTGAATGCCCCTTTAGGAGACCTTCGGTTAGGAGACCTTGGGAGTCCTGAGGTCCAGAATAAATGGAGTCTCCTTAGCGCTGTAGAAGGGGACAACGCCCCCTTAAGGGTGCTTTATGCCTCGAGATCAGCGTCCCTGCGTCGTGATGCAGTGAGCCGCGCAGTTAACGGAGTGAAGCCCCCCCCCATCACGCAGGTACTCTGGGGCACCTCCCCAAAATTGTGTCTCGACGCAGGGAGCGACGGCGTGAAAGGGCGAAAATAGGTCTCTGATTGGTCTTCTCGACCAGCCTGCTCTGTCCTCGAGTCGAGAACAAGCTACTTCCTTGTTCTAACCTTCGTCGGTCTACGGACTGTGAGCTCTTCATTAAATAAGTTGCCCGTGCTTTGTCGTTTGATTTATTTACACGAACCAAAGACAACACGTGCGCTTGCAAGTTACCACGCTGAAGTTATTTGGACAGTTGAACAGTGGTTCCGAGGTCGAGGAAACATTCCGCCTCCTCCTCGACAAATGAGCCACTTCTTTGTTCCAAACTACCACGGTGGCTGCCAGTGCGATCAAACATGCACGTGATATAAAGATGTAATGTTTCATTTTCATTGTCGTCGAGTCTGTGAAGCTAAAAAATAGCCGACACGTCTAGGTTACTCTTTGTATTGAAGGCAGTTTGAGCGTGGAATGACATCGCGCAGACCGTGCTTCAAAACAGGGCATAAACCAAAATTAACTGCATCATGGCTGCGACAAGCTCACTCGGTGGCACAAGTAGGAAGCATAACCCGCCCTTTAGGAGACCCAACTTGAACACACTCTTTTGCATTGGGTGTGCAGGGTTTGAATCGTCTTTACTAATCTACCCTCTTTGGTATCTCTATTTTCCTCTACCGTCCACAGGACCCCCATCTGCATCAGCACCTGGACCTGACGGTGCACGGCACCCACATCTCCATCAGCTCACCACCTCCCCTGCTGGCTGGAGGCGGCATGGCAGGCTGCGTGGAGTTGGGAGGGGTGCAGATTCTTGAGCAGGGGGCCCTAGAGGAGGAGGAGGAGACGTACCTGGCTACCGCCTTCCTCCAGGGCCGCTGGGGCGAGGAGGAGGAGGAAGACGTCACCGCGGCGAACAGGGGCGGGGACTTCCTGTGCGCATCCTCCGTATCCATGGAGACGCTGTTGGACGCTCTCGGAGCCGACATCAGCTGTTAAGACAGACCGACACACCCCACTGTGATGGAGAAGGGGGGAGACAGTGTGGAGAAGAGGAGGAGAGATTGAGCTATCGAGATGAACTGCTTCAACTGTGGTAGGGAGAGGTAGAAGGATGGAGAGAGCAGAAGGAAAGGTGGACAAGCAGGAGGAGAGGGATGGAGGGGGAGAGAGATGGAGAGGAGAGAGGAGGAGGAATGAGAAGAGTAAGGAGATTAGGAGGAGAGATGAAGAGAATAAGAAGAGGAGATAGAGTGGTAGAGATGGGGATGAAGTGTACCATCCTGCTTTCTGAGGACAGAGAAAAAGAACAAAGAGGCGAAAGGCAGTCAGACAGGTGCCTCAAAGGAAGTTCCTGCCTCTTTGTTGAATGACTCACGAGCAAACACCCTGCGTGAACGATCAACGAGCTGACTCTTCTTTTTTTAAGGGCTTTTGGGTCTTCATTAATTACAGGACAGTCGAGAGTATGGCGGGAAGAGAGTAGGAGAGAGAGATGGGGGCAAGGCTGACAAAGGACCCAGACCGGACTCGAACCCGCGTCGCCATGGACATGCAAGCCCATATGCGGGGGGATGAGCATGCTGCGCCTCGGTGACCCCCTAAATGAGCAGACTCTTATCTCTGTTAAATAGACACTGTTCATGGAGACAAAAACAAAGGCCATCCCACCCTAGCCAGGCTGGCTCTCACCAGACTTGTGTAGTTGAACGAAACATCTTTATGCTGAATGAAACGTCTTCTACGAAACGTCCATCTAACGAATCGTACGTCTCCCATGTAGCTCCACACATATCCGCTGGCCACTAGTCACACACACAGGTCTGGTCGTTTCAATAATATAGAGAAGTCTTGCAACAATTGTACTGTAGTCTCTACCACATATCCATCCTTTAAAGAATGAACGGAGAACAGTTTTGAAGGAATTTGTTGGTGGCAAGGATGGACAAATGGTAGGTTAAGCCATGCCTTCTGAAACCAAATCCAATGCTCTCCCAGACTTAGTGAGTGGAGTTTGCTGACAGCTTCTGTTGGGCCCAGGATGAATTCATCTGAAAGGGCCCCCATTCAACACATACAATGTCATGGAAACTCAATTTTGGGCCCCCTTTCTCACTGGTCCTGGGGCTGGGGCAACTGACCCCTTTTGTCTTGTCAGCTTCCCTGCCTACCCGCACCCCCCCTGAAGAGACCAGTTCACCCCTTGAGAGACCAGCTCTTGAGAGACTAGCCCCCCTCTTGAAGCTTGTGTGGAGTTGATGAGATTGATCCATCTACAGGTTGCCTTTATATGTTTCTTAAGACGACATCTACAGTATCGCAATAATTTTACTGACTGGTACGAACAGACAAATTTTATTTGAGTAGTGCTGCTTACACACACACACTCTCTCTCTCTCTCTCTCTCTCTCTCTCTCTGCTGACAAGTTCTAGTTCTTACATGTACCAGGTGAACCAAGGTGAATCAAGTGTGGTGTTAAGAATAATGATGGTGTTGTTTTATTATTGATGATGATGATGATATAGAAATGCACTGAGTATGGGTTCTGATGATTGATTCAATTCAATAGGTTTATTTGATGTGAAGATCACAAAATGTCCACATAAAAACAGGGAAGCGAAAGTGTTTTTTTTTAGGCTAGGCCCATAGTCAATATCACCATTATAGTCATATGATTACTGATTATGTAGCAATGTTATTAGAGGATAGACGATCATTGCTATCCCTGTGACTTTAATACGCTAGCATACTGTGCAGTACAATGATGATTTTATTCATATGTCAATTATGAGCAGGGGCTTAATGGCATGTCTCTGATGCAGTAAAGTGGTGTTAACTCACTAGCACTGCTGAATCGCTGGAAAATATTGCTGACATGTTGGGACATTTAAAGCTGATATATTGTGGCATAATTCTGACGTATCTCAGCTCTTGCAGATACAGTATATTGTGATATGGTTGATTTATCACCGATATTCCTGACATATTGTGACATCATTCTGATGTATGACATATATATTGTGACATTTGGTTGATGCATCGCCAATATTGAGACATATTGTGACATATGCTTGATGTATCACAGATATTGCTGATATATTGTGATATATTGATACTCTGTGATGTGAGTCCTCTGCTCGTACAGTGGAACTCACTAGTGCCAAACATTGACTGTTTATAACTGAAAATGGACTGATTGTGTATGTGTATATGTGTGCATGTGTACTTATTCTCATGTTGCTGATTGAATTTGCGTGTGAAGTTTGTATACAGTACACATTTATATTTTGCAAAATTGGAGGATTCACTGCACTCACACAAAGACACATCCAATATAGCCCCAGTGTAAGGACACGTTTGTGTAACATGAAACCCTGGTGTGGATGGCTGTGTGTGTGTGTGTGTGTGTGTGTGTGTGTGTGTGTGTGTGTGTGTGTGTATGTGTGTGCGTGTGTGTGCGAGCGTGTGCGTGTGTGTATGTGCAGGGGCGGATCTACCCAATTTGGGGCCCTAGGCAAAATATAAACATGGGCCCCCCCAAAGTCATTTTTTCACCAATTAGCAAGGAAGGAGCAAGGCTGTTATTTTAGTGGTTTGTCTCGTAAATATTCAATTACTATACATATGTGACAAATTAAGATCATATATGTGACAAATTAAGATTTTTGTGAGTTTATCACGACAGGTGTGACAGTTAGGGACCCCTTATCGAGGACAGATTGGTCGGGGCCCTAGGCAGTTGCCTACATTTGCCTAATGGTAAGTCTGCCTCTGTGTATGTGTTCCTGATTCTAGCATGTAGTACAAGTGTAATAAGCAAATGTCATTTTTACCTCAAAGTCTGTCATCACTGAATCAAGTGTGCATGTGTGCGTGTGTGTGGATGTGTGTGTGTATGCGTGTGTGTGTGTGTGTATGTGTGTGTGTGTTCTGCATTTAGACATCACTGGATCTGCAAAGCGTGTCGATGCCCTGTATTGTTTTTTTTTACTGTAATTTTCATGTTGAATAAAAAAATTGATGCATTTGAAACAACATTAATTGCTGTCATCGGGTATATTAGGTCTGCAAGTGTGTGTGTGTGTGTGTGTGTGTATGTGTGTGTGTGTGTGAGAGAGAGAGAGAGAGAGAGAGAGAGAGTGTATCCCTGTGCATGTGAATAACTGTTAACCGTGTGTGTGTGTGTGTGTGTGTGTGTGTGTGTGTGTGTGTGTGTGTGTGTGTGTGTGTGTGTGTGTGAGAGAGAGAGAGAGAGTGAATGGGGGGTGGTAGGCACTGTGCATGTGTGTGTGATTTACGTAGGTGGCTGTGTGTCTGTGTCTGGGGTGTGTGTGTGCGTGTTTATGTGATTTAGGTGGCAGTGTGTCTGGGTGTGTGTTTGCATGTATGCTTATAGCCTAATTGTACAGTAGATGAAACCAGATGAAAAGAGTGTGAGTGTGTGCGTGTATCTCTGTGTGTGCATGTATCTGTGTGTGCGGGTCTATTTATGTGCGTGCATGCATCTGTGTGTGTGTGTGTGTTGTATGTGATTTACGTCACTGTGTCCCTGCCTCTTGTATTAGGGGCGTGTTGCTGGTACACAGGGGCCTCAGCGGGCCGTCTTTGTCTTTATCACCCCCCCTGTCCCCCCCTGCCCCCCAAACAACAAAACAGCCCCTCAATATGCCTTCCCACCCAGAAGACGACTGACAAGATGCGTGTGTGTGTGTGTGTGTGTGTGTCGGTGTGTGTCGGTGTCTGTGTCTGTCTGTCTGTCTGTCTGTCTGTTTGCCTGTCTGTCTGCCCGGTAGTTGCCTGATGCTAGTTGAATACTGTGCGTGTGTGTGTGTGTGCGCGCGCGTGTGTGTGTGTGTGTGTGTGTGTGTGTGTGTGTGTGTGTGCGCGCGCGTGTGTGTGTGTGTGTGTGTGTGTGTGTGTGTGTGTGTATCTGTCTGTCTGCCTGGATGCTATTTGATTACTGTGTGTGTGTGTGTGTGTGTGTGTGTGTGTGTGTGTGTGTGTGTGTGTGTGTGTGTGTGTGTGTGTGTGTGTGTGTGTGTGTTATAGCAGTACAGGGTCAGAGTGAGGTCCTGCAGGGGTGTCCCACGGCCTTGTGTATATCATCCTGTCTCTCTCTCACACACACACACACACACACACACACACACACACACACACACACACACACACACACACACACACACACACACACACACACAGTCGGGAATCTCATGGAGTTGGAGCCCAAGTGTGTGTAAAGGCTCGAGGGTTTTAATTAAAGGAGAATTATGGCCAATTCCAAACCTGCCAGCACCAAAAGACGTTTCATTTCTTTGTGCAGCCATTTCCGAGATCCTGGCCAGATAATGGGGTCATGGGTTTGATTTCACTATAGTTCGCCCATGAGTGCTTGGTGTACACTACAGTAAGCATGTTTGGCATATGGTAGTGGGCCTTGTTCCCGGTATGGTTTTACCATGAGGGGGGCCTTTTCCCAACGGTCTTCCTCCGAACTAAGTGTATAGAAACAATGTTACATTTAGTTTAAACTATGCTTTCCACCGATATTGTGAGGTGCGGAGTTGTATAAAGTAGCCTACTCTTACAGATGGAATCGCAATAGCAGTGGTATCAGTGGTGTAGTCTACTTTTTATGGTGGGTTTACTGTATATTTGAGCATTTTTTGAAGTGGGTATACTGTATATATTTGTGCTATTCAAATCAATGGATCAATCAATTTTAAGTGGGTATACTGAAATCCCTGAAATTTATAAGTGGGTATACTCCGTATACCCGCGTTCTACGTAGACTACACCACTGAGTGGTATGATGTTACATGGTTTCAACTTTGTAATCCCTATTGCTACTAGTGTTGTAATTGCGTCTGTAAGAGTACTTCTACATCTACTTCATACAACTCTGCGGTGTGTTTCTCGAAAGCGTAGTGGTTAGCTTGTTAGCAACTTGGGTAGTTGCCAATGGGAAATTGCATTGCAAACAACAAAGTAGCTAATGAAGTTGGCAAATATGGTTTTGAGAAATGCACCCCTGGTAAGGTGTCTGCTGATGTTCAATACACGTTTGGAAGGATATTTGGAATTGTGTTGCCGTCCCTCACGTGTGATTGGAGTGATACAATAACATATACATCGATTCTGATGCACTCACGTTAAGATATGTTTTGCCAGAATGGAGTTAGGTGGGAGTACAGAAACGGAAACCGCTGCAACATCAAGCCAACTAGAAACCAAGTTCTAATCGCCACGCACTACGCTAGTCCAATGGAACTTCCCATGTTTAAGACCTAGCCACATAGCACTTTGGGATTCCTGTCGGTGCGCGCATTCGGGTATTTGATAACATTGAAAACCAATGTATACTGTACATATGTGGCAGATGAAGAATTCGAAAACACACAAAACAAAGAATTATAAGTGTGTGTGTGCTTGCATGCATCCGTGTGCCTGTGTGTATGTGTCTAGGTGAAAGTGTGTGGGGTTTCGTTATGTGTATACACATGTATTACATAATCGTGTATGTATTTCTATGTCAGCATGTGTTAGTGTGTATGCATGCCTGCATGTGTAAGTGGTGTGACAATGTGTGTGCGTGTGTGTGTGTGTGTGTGTGCATGTGAGTATGTGCATGTGTGTTTGTGTGTGTGTGCATGTGTGTATGCGTGTGTGTGTGTGTTGTGTGTGTGTGCGTGCGTGTGTGTGTGCATGTGTGTTTGCATTTGTGTATGTGTGTGTGTGTGTGTGTGTGT
>NC_085873.1:939112-944112 GCF_034702125.1 Engraulis encrasicolus
CCTCGAAGATTTTCTAGAACATTCCAGAACAGTTGGCTACAGATGGGAGGGTTGCTATAGGCAACCCCGGAACTCCTCTGCTCTGAGACAGACAAGAATGCAGATGGACATTCTAGAATGCCTGGATCCGTCTGCTTCACAGGTTTGTTTTTCTTTTTATTATTTCAAGTATAACATGTAGTGCATATTGAAATCAGAATATGCCATTAATCAAGCCAAAATATGAAATTACATGGCGTTAAGAACATTACCATATAGCATAGCCTATTGTAATGTGTATTTTATAATAATATCGGGCAGTCATGGGTGTAGTTAGGGAAAGATATGGATATTTTGAGAAATCTGTGAACTAATTTCTTACCAATAGATTTTTTACCATGTGTTCTTACAGGTGTCTGGACACACCTCACAATTTATCCACGGCCAAATCCAATGGGAATTTCCGTGACACCCCGTCAAAGTTGGGGTGCACAGAAGGCCTATGTAAAAATTGGAACACGGCAGATTGGGGGGGAAAGGATGCATAATGGGTCATAACTTCTGAAGTAAACTACATACAGAGACAAATTAACACATTTTCCCATACAATACTGACCCAGTGAATTCAATTGAGGGGTATTTTTTGACATTTGACCACATTTAAACCCCGTTTTTGGTCAAAAACCGTAAAAAATTGCCCTGAATGTGTAGAAATGTTCTTTTTTAAATCATATTTCCAAGTTGCATCCATTATCACCACTTGCTCTTCATTTCTCATTTACAGTATGACAATATACTGTATATAGTCTGGGTTTGATTATTCTATTGGTATTAAGCTGAAATAATAACCCAAAGTTTACAATTTTTAACCCTTTAATGTCCTAGACTGGAACCCGGAAAAAGGTTGCAGAAGGGGCCATAACTTCTGAAGTAAACTACATACAGAGACAAATTAACACATTTGTCCATACAATAGTGACCCAGTGAATACAGTTGAGTGGTTGTTTTGGACATTTGACCACATTTAAACTGCGCTTTTGGTCAAAAAACTGCAAAAATGGCTTTAAAAGTGTAGAAATTCAGTCATATTTTCATGTTTTATTGCGTCCGTTTTCACCACTTGCTCTTTATTTCTCATTTAAAGGATGACAATATACAGAATAAGGTATGGATTTGATTATTTTATTGGTATTAAGTTGAAATAATACCTCAAAGTTTACATTTTTAACCCTTTAATGCCCTAGACTGGAGCCCGGAAAATGATAAAAATTTGTCAGAATGTGGGATAAGTTTGGAGGTAAACCACATATAAACACTATGAGCATATTTCCCCATACAATACTGACCCAAGAAATGAAATGGAGTGGGTTTTTTGTCTTTTTTTACTTTTGATCAAATTTTAAATGATCAAACTGTCATAGACGTCAGTGTGGTGGAGGAGTAATTGGGTGGGCGGGTGCTGGTCACTGGTAGCAGTTGGGGTGGGGGTGGGGGTTTGGTAAATTTCCTCTACGTTTTTTTTTTCTGAGAGCTATGTATCTCTGAAGTTTATATCTGTATATCGGTATGATAGCTAGTTGGATCACCCTCTTTGGTAAATATGCCATTTGAGGGGAAAAAAAAGAAAACTAAGTTTCACTTAGACCACTTCTGGCTGTTATTCCAGCTTTCTACAGTGGTTTGAATATACTACATATTATTTAGGATAAACATTTAACCTGATAGTTACACCATTCAGTTTGTCATTTTTATTTATGTGTCAAAATAAAATGATGTAATATGGCAATTCATGGCTTATCAAATCATACATAATTGAATCACTGCTAATAATAGCTTTCGTTGGAGTTTTTTTTTTAAAAGAAGTTATCTCTGGAGGTATACACTCTACGACCACTTAATTAGGTACACCTTGCTAGTGCTATGTTGGACCCCCTTTTGCTTACAGAACTGCTTTAACTGCCTTCAACGACACTCAGGTAGGCTGTGGTATTCCAGAATAGTTCAAGTGGTGCTAAAGCCCTTACAAAAATCGACCATGGTTTTACTATGATAAAGTAACCATGGTTTCTATAGTAAAGAAGAAGGATCACCGCACACTGGTGGACTTAGTTTTGCTGTTTTTATTTAGGCCTAGGTGAACAACACGTTACGAACCTGACGAAGCGCAATGCGAAATGCGTTGTTCACCTAGGCCTAAACAAAACAGCAAAACTATGTCCACCAGTGTGCGGTGATCCTTCTTCTTTACTATGGATTACTGATGACTCCACTTCACCAGCACCTGGAACCTGGCTGTGCATAGGAGTTCCAGATCTTTGATAACCATGGTTTCTCTAAGTACTCTGAAACAACCATAGTATTACAATGGCTCATGCATGTTTTTTTGGGTAACCATGAAAACTGTGGTTCCTGACTAACCATGGATCATGGTTATTCATGGTTTTCATGTTTTTTTTCAGCATGGTTTGTGTCTATGGTTTAACCATAGTCACAAACCATGCTCAAAAAACCATGGTTAATTGTGGGTTTCATGGTCACCCAAAAAAACTTTTTCGCAGCCGTGGTGTAATGGTTAGGGAGTTGGACTGAAGATCACAGAGTTGCAGGTTCAAATCCCATCCTTACCTCTCCCTACACCTTCATGACTGAAGTGTCCTTGAGCAAGGCACCTAACCCCACATTGCTCCAAGGACTGTCACCAATGTGTGTTGGATAAAAAGCAGCAGCTAAGTGCCCAATTTTATATTGACCAATGTTAGTGAGCCTGTGTGAGTTATAGCCTCATTTTCCTGTTCTTAGCTGACTGTAGAGGCATCTGGTGTGGTTTTCTGCAAATGTAGCCCATCAGTTCAAGGTTCGACATGCTGTGCATTCAGAGATGCTCTAATGTTTGTGTTTCTGAATTACTCAAACCGAACCCATCTCCCTTGGATTTAGTGGTGCTCAGCTGTATCTGGTTAGCCTGGCACCCACCAACAAAGTGCTCTGAGCTGTAGATGAATTCGCTGGAATAGGGTAAATGCTAACTGGGGAAGGCGGTTTCTTGTGGTGCACCAGCAGGGAAGCTGACAGGAGGGGACAAAGGGGTCAGTTGTCCTGGGCCCAGGGAGAGAGGGGGCCCAGAATTGGGTCTCCATTACATTGTATGTATTGAGTGGGGGGCCCTTTCAGATGGCTTTGTCCTGGGCCGCCAAGCAGTCAGCGGCCACACACTCTGATGTTAGGTCTCCCAGTCTGACAAACTGGGATGGTAGTCTGTGATCCAGTTTACCAGTTCAAACCACAACCCCACCCCCAGTAGTTAATAGTCGTGTTTGCAATTCCGCAGATATTTGCATGATCACAATGAGATTTGCTTGGTCTAATAAAGGTGGGGTTGAATGCTTGGCAAACAAGTTGGACAGAAATATCTAATGTGACTTCCCAAGACATAAAAAGCTGCTTCATGAAGCAGTGAGTGAACTTCGTCACAAACATGTGGACTGGACACTCAATTCACGTCAACTAGATGCAGGGCAGATTACTGACGACATGGTGGCTGCACAAGTAGCAAAGCCAGCAGTCTGGCTAGAAACCGGCTAGCAGCCACACTCCAAGCAGCTTCATGAGCTGAAGAGACTACACAGGACTGCCACTTTTCCATAGAGTGCAGATCCGTCTGGGCATGGACGCCCGTGCAAGGGGAAAGGAAGCTGGCCACGATGCCAAAAACAATAAAAGCTTCCCCCTCCAATAGGGCTTTCAGGCCGACCAGAACGGAGCTGGAGCCGGTGCCCGCACCAGTTACGTTCAGCACTAAAGTGCTTATCTACGAATATCTACGTGTTCATACCGGGCTCTGAACTTTTCCTGCACGTGACTGTGTTACCCGGATGAACCTGCTGACGGGCACGCTGTCGTCACGGTTCGCGGAGAAAAACCTAGTATTTTGCGGTTCGCATTGCGAACCAACTTTCTGGTTCGCGAACGCAAATATCTCTGGCATAAACACGACAGCCGGTTCGCGATTAGGTGCGGGAACAGGCTCCAGCACGGTTCTCAGTCGGCCTGAACGCGCTACTTGAGTAACTGAAAACACCAAATGCTACCTATACTCATGAATGGCCCTCCGGATACTTTGCTCGTGAATGTGCGTTACGCCCCTTTATGGGGGAAATCAAACCGAATGTCTCATCAACTTACATGCCACATCGGCAAGCCTATATGAACACAGTCCATGCTTCTCCGCGGCTGTTTGGCTATATTATTTTAACAGCCGGCAACACAACATGTTTTCGGCATGTTGCGCGTGAACAACTACAGGTCCTTATCTTTCGTTTATGAAACCACAACACCACCAATTGACTTGCATTGGCTGTTTTCCCCCACAAAAGGGCATAACGCACATGGAAAACGTCACGCCGTTCAAGAGTATTGGTGCCTACCGGTCATATGATGAGCCCTGTCACAGCAGATTGCTGTTACTGTAGGTTCTGTGGCCTGTTGTTAGTGGGTAAAGTCAATTTTCAGAAAATCCTCCTCAGGGACAGGTTCTTGAGAGGATGTACTAACGATAAATCCAACAGCTATGATGTCTAACTTGCTATCAGACAACTATACTCCAGAGACACACAGGTTTCGAAAATATATAGGCCTACGCAGTGAAAATTTGCCCGGCACTAAACCCATTTTTGGGCCCTTGGCACAGATGAACACAGATTTTCCATACAATGTTGACCCAAGAAACGACATGAAGTGGTTGTTTTTCACTTTTGGCAACACTTGCACAGCATTTCTGGACAAAATAAGCAATAAATGGCCTAAAATGTGTCCAAAAACATCACCACCCTTTCATTGTTTTCTATTGTGTGCTTTTTTTCACCACCTCTTAATTTATCATGTACCCAATCAATTTGTTTATTGTATAGTTGGGTATTAATCTGAAACTCACTGATTCTCACTTAAGTGAATCTTTTGCATCAAACCTGAAAAGTCAAAATAGATTAGGCCTATGAAGTGGACTTACACTGATGAAATTCTTA
>NC_085873.1:954112-956612 GCF_034702125.1 Engraulis encrasicolus
AAGTGTCTGAGTGCCACGTCGCCCCCTGGCTGCAGCGGCTGAACCTGCGGCCCGACCGGCCCACGCGCCGAGAGCGCCAGGACCAGGACCAGAACCGAAGCCACTATCGACAAGGAGATGGCAGAGCAGAGCGTCACCAGGGAGACCAAAGCCAGCGTCACCAGGGAAACCAAAGCCAGCGTCACCAGGGTGATCAAAGCCAGCGTCACCAGGGAGACCAAAGCCAGCGTCACCAGGGAGACCAAAGCCAGCGTCACCAAGGAGACCAAAGCCAGCGTCACCAGGGTGACCAAAGCCAGCGTCACCGGGGAGACCAGAGCAGCCGCCAGCGCCACCATGACGACCATCGTCACCGTCACCATGCAGATCGTCACCGAGGAGACGGCAACAATAGCCGGCACCGGGATGAGCGCCACAGGGACGACCGTTACCGGGACGAGCGACACCGGGACGATCGACACCGGGACGACCGTTACCGTGACGATCGTTACCGCGACGAGCGTCACCACAGAGACGTCAATGCAGACCGGGAGGTGCAGCGCTGCAGGAACTGGGTTGAGTTTCAGGCGCTGCAGGAGAGGAGGCGAAGTCGGCAACGTAACCACGGCAACAGGCCGCCTCACCTGTGGGAGGGCGCCGTCACACCCCTCAGCCAACCAGGACAGGCGTCCAGCCACGGTATGTAATAAATAATAAATAGCCACGCGGTTACAATGGTTGTTACTATTGGTAATTTAATGGTAGTAAATGGTTACACCACTAGCGGCCAAACAATCGGAAATGGTAATGGTAATGGTAAGCATACGAATAATAAGCATAATTTTAATAATAATATATTATTAATGATAATATTTATCTATACTCTATCCTGCGATTGGCACCCCCCACCCACTTCCTGTTGGCGTGTGGGCTTGGCTGATCTTTGTTGCTGTCCTGTGTTGCCTAGGTGACCTGCTCGGACAGATTGGCATTATTGAGTCATCAAAGCTGCAAGACCAGCCGAACAGGTGAGAGCTCACACACATAAGCAAGCATACACACACACACACACACACACACACACACTACAAATAGATTGTATAATGTGTGTTTGTGTGTGTCTGTCTCTGTTTCTGAGGGTTGATTGTGTTTTGGCTATTCAGTGTAGTATGTGTAGATGTGTACAGTAGTATTTGTCTGGGCCAGTTTTAATCAGCTCTGTCTGCAGTTTTAATTACTTATTGTGTGTGTGTGTGTGTGTGTGTGTGTGTGTGTGTGTGTGTGTGTGTGTGTGTGTGTGTGTGTGTGTGTGTGTGTGTGTGTGTGTGTGTCAGTCTGAGCATCCCTCCGGAGTGGCAGCTCAGCTTTGATGTCTATCAGCCGGACACAGCTGCCGACTACAAGAAGAGCAACCCCGGCAAACCATACACACGCATGGCTGTCTGCAGGTACACACACACACACACACACACACACACACACACACACACACACACACACACACACACACACACACACACACACACGCATGGCTGTCTGCAGGTACACACACACACACACACACACACACACACACACACACACACACACACACACACACACACACACACACACACACACACACACACACACACACACAACTTAAGTTTGAAATAAGAAAGTTGTTTTTGCAAAACTCTTCACACAAATACTACAACCTCACACCAAATTATCAAAACTGTGTACATGCATTTCAAAATCCAACGCAGTTTGCTTACTGATGACTCTCTACGCACAGTTGTAAAAATGTATGCAGACAAAGAAGAAAGTCACCATGGCATGTTCAGATGTGGATATTTTACTGTTTGATTGGGCAAGTGACGAGACTAACGTTCTCACGCACCTAGTCCTTTCCTGTGACGCACCAGATTGTGAAATCTTTCTTTGGTAACTTTGGTAGAATAACTGTCTATGAATACATTCATAAGCACTTCATAAATAATGAACTAATTATCAACAAAATGTTTACAAATATTTATAAATGGGTATGAAATCCTATGTTACCACGGCAGACACAGTACAGTCACATCGGTCCTGGACTTTTCTCCTCCAAAGAGACCAAAAGGCATTAAACCACATAAAACTCACACAGTAGAAGTTGATTCCCACTCTACTGTGCAGTCGTAGTTTGGTTCTTATACATTTACAAACATTTGTAAATGCTTTGTTAAATGTTAATTATTATTAAATGTTAATACAATGTTTATAAAGCTTTTTTGGGTACTTATTCTGAAGTGTTACCCTTTCTTTTCTTGTAAAAATATGTTTTTGTACCAAATTGGTTACACACCCATCACATTGCTATCACGCATTGCATCAGCTAGACACACACAATAAGAATGGAAGACACACTTTGACTCTAGGTTCCTTTATTCACAAAGTATGTCATTTTGAAGAGATTAGAAGTCTAGAAATGTCATCATTTGGAAATTGTGTGTAAAGCGTGAGTTGTGCTGACACGACAGGTCCAGCAAAACGAGTG
>NC_085873.1:959112-974112 GCF_034702125.1 Engraulis encrasicolus
AGAAAGGAGAGACAGAAACCAAAAAGAATAGCAAGAAGACAAGAGAAGAAACTAGTAGAAAATAAGTAGATAGATAAATATGTACTGTAGATGTAGAGAAAATGAAATAAGGAGTTTAAAGAAGTCATACATAGAGATTATAGAGGCATAAGGTCCATTAGGCTTTGGCCCAGGATAAGTAATAAATATTCACAGTGAATGCAGCGCTCAGATGTGGCCCATGGTGGCAACAGGGGTGAGGAAAAACTCCTTTTTCACTTGATTCATGGTTCATAGGGGAAACAATCTCAATGAGGTCTGAGAAGAAACCCATATAGTCAGGAAGAAACCTCAGGCAGAGACCAGCGGCCACCTAGGGGAGCCCCCTGCCAGGGCTAGTTATGAACAGATTAAGGACACTATGATGCCTGGGCAGATAGGGGTAGGCAAGGGTGAAAAGGTGGGTCTTCAGCTGCTTCTTGAAGGAGTCGATGGAGGTGACTGATCGGATGTCGATGGGGAGGGCGTTCCATCTCTTGGGAGCATAGCACACGAACGCAGCGTCGCCAATCTTCTTTCGTGTAGGGGTGGGAATCCTTAGCAGCTTGGCATCAGTGGATCCGAGTGCTCGGGCAAGGGCATAAAAAGAGAGCATGTCAGAGATGTAACTGGGGGCAAGTCCATTTAATGCTTTAAATACTGTCAGCAGAATCTTAAAGTCAATTCTGTAGGAGACAAGCAGCCAGTGAAGACCTGCCGGGACAGGAGTGATATGCTCTTTCCTTCTGGTAGCACCTGTGTGTCTGTGATTGCCTAGTTGTTTATCTTACTGTCTGAAATGCTGGTGTGTGTGTGTGTGGTCACCTATGTCCCCCCTGTGACCCAGAGCACACATACTATATTGTGTGTGTGTGTGTGTGTGTGTGTGTGTGTGTGTGTGTGTGTATGTGTGTGTGTGTGTGTGTGCACACACAACATTATAAGACACACACACCTGCAGCCGATGTGGCCAAACAGCTAAAGAGCTCACCAGTGGGGACCGGTGACTAGTGACACAGGTGAGTGGCTCTCTGACTGACATGATGCTCGTCACGCTCCTCATCCTTGCTACCATCACAGGTACGTTCCAACTCTCTCCAGTGTGTGTGTGTGTAATTATTAAGTCTATTATTATTATTATTATTATTATTATTATTATTATTATTATTTTAAATCATGTTTTCAAATCTCCCTCTCCAACGTGTGAACATGTCGTTTTGACATTTTTGCACTGACTGCATGTTGGCATAAAGAACAGCTAATTTATTTTTAGCAATGATGGGGATGAGGCGCTTTTTCATTTAAGACGATTACACATAATGTTTTTAAACGTGCCGGCACACTACTTACATGAACAGTTTCCTCATTTAGTCGATTTATATGACTGGTCTAAACCACTTATTATAATCCGTAAGAAAACGTGTATAAACTAAGATATGATCTGACATAAGGCATAATTATTATTTTTTAATGTATTTCTTTATTTATGTTTTACATTTAATCGGATTAAAAGTGTCCATATAACCAAACTGCGAGCCCTTGCCATGGTACCAGCACACAATTAACATATTACTGTCAGGGACAGAAGACGACCCAAGAGCGCAAGTTCAAATTCAGAGTTGTTTATTGAAGGGGTTCAGGGGGGGGAAGAGGAGTGAGTGTATCTTGAGGTCTTCGGAGGTGCCGGTTCCAGGGGTGCTAGGAGTGCCAGGGGTGTCAGGGGTTCCAGGGGTGCTTGGGGCTCAGGGGTTCTTCAGGGTCCTGTGGGTTACCTGGGCTCCGGGGGTCACCAAGTGTCCGGGGGTTTCCAGTCCAAAGTGCCTAGTGTGTGTGTCCCCCAGTGATCGAGCGGCGTATCGGGCTGAGGGTGGTGAAGCGTCTGGGCTCGCTCGTCTGGTGGTCGGAGACCTGGGGGAACACACACACAACAGCAATATGAATGGCAGGCAGTAGTACAGACCAGGGCTGGGCAATAATCGTGGTGAGAGACAGAAGGCAGAATCGAGTTACCGGAGGGGCTGAAGATTGGAGAGTAGTCGAGATCCAGAAGGCAGGTCGGGATAGCCGGGGCAGTAGAACAGGGAGGCAGTCAAGAACGGATCGGAATCACAGGTAGGAGTCAGAGGGTAGACAGACAGGCAGGTTACTGGTCCAGGTATGAAGACGATCTGACAGGGCTTGGCTGAAAAACAGGGCTATATATACTGGGAGAGGTTAGTGGAGAAATGCAGTGCAGCTGGCAGAGTAATTAGAGCAGAGTGGGGCAAGGTGAGGAAGGTGAGTGGGAAATGCAGCGCAGCTGGCCAGGTAGCAGAGCAGAGCAGGGCGGAGCCAGGTGGAGCTCGTTAGGCAGAGTAGGGAGAGAGTGAGCAGAGTGGCAGAGAATTGAATGCAATTAAGGTTGCTACCAGGGAGAGAGAGTGCTCATGACAGGACCCCCCCCTAAGGGACGGCCCCAGAAGTCCCAAGAACAACACCATGCCGGGAGGGTGGAGGGGAGCAGGCGGCGGGTCAGAACTCCTCCGAGCGGTCTGAGTGAACATCCTCATCCTCAGAAGGAGCTGGAGGGCCACGGTCGGGAGACAGGACAGGCACTGAGACAGGAGCAGGGTCAGGCACAGGACAGGAAGCAGGGCGGGCAGGACGGCTAGGGACCCCTCTTGGACGGCCCCTACGGATTGCAGGCTGATCAGGATGTAGTCGGTGGAAGTCAGTGATGAGGGTCCGGTCCACTATCCTCCTGGCCGGGATCCAGGTCCTCTCCTCTGGACCATATCCCTCCCAGTCAACGAGGTACTGGAGACCCCTACCCCTTCGCCTAGAGCGGAGCAGCCGCCGGACGGTGAAGACAGGACCGCCATCTACGAGGCGCGGAGGAGGTGGCGCCGGAGCTGCAGGGACCAGGGGACTTTCATGGACCGGCTTGACCTTGGAGACGTGGAAGGTGGGGTGGACCCGCATGGAAGCGGGCAACTGAAGTCGGACCGCCGTTGGACTGATGACTTTCTGCACAGGAAAAGGACCAATGAAGCGAGGGGCCAGCTTTCGTGATTCAACCCGCAGCGGCAGATCCCGGGCAGACAGCCAGACCTTCTGACCAACCCGGTAAGTAGGTGCTGGGGTCTTCCGTCGGTTGGCACCGACGGCATAGCTAGTTCCAGACTTCAGGAGCACAGTGCGAGCCTGGGCCCAAGTGCGGCGGCAGCGGCGGGCATACGCAAGAGCAGACGGACAGGTGGCATCCGCTTCCTGGCTGGCAAACAGTGGAGGTTGATACCCGTAGACACACTGAAAGGGGGAGAGCCCGGTGGAGGAACTGGTGAGTGAATTATGGGCATATTCCACCCAGAGCAGGTGTTGAGCCCAGGCCCGGGGATTTTGGGAGGCCACACACCTCAGTGCCTTCTCCAGCTCCTGGTTCATGCGTTCAGTCTGGCCGTTTGACTGCGGGTGGAATCCAGACGATAGGCTGGCGGTGGCCCCAAGGAGATGACAGAACTCCTTCCAAAAGGTTGCTGAGAATTGCGGGCCCCGGTCTGACACTATATCCTGGGGTAGGCCATGGATACGAAACACATGTTCCAGGACCACCTGGGCGGTCTCCTTAGCAGAGGGTAGTTTGGGAAGGGGCACGAAGTGGGTCATCTTACTAAAGCGGTCAACAATGGTAAGGATGACTGTGTGTCCGTCAGAGGGCGGAAGGCCCGTAACAAAGTCCAGTGAAACGTGGGACCAGGGCCTCTTGGGTATGAGTAGGGGTTGCAGCAACCCAGCAGGAGGCTGGTTGGGGGTCTTGTTTCGGTTACAAGTGGGACAAGCTCGGATGAATTCTCGGACATCCCGTCTCATCCGCCGCCACCAGAACCGCTGGCGGACCAGATGAAGGGTGCGAGTGATGCCGGGATGACAGGCCAGACGGGATTCGTGCCCCCACTGAATCACAGGTGACCTGAGATTTGCTGGAACAAACAGACGGTTGGGGGCGCTGGTGCTTGGGCCTGGCTGTTTGGATATACTCCAGGTTTTTGTGGTCTGTCCACACTACGAATGGTTCCTTTGACCCCTCTAACCAGTGCCGCCATTCTTCAAGGGCGAGCTTGACAGCCAACAGCTCGCGGTTCCCAATGTCGTAGTTGCATTCGGCTGGGGTTAGCCGACGGGAGTAGAAGGCACAGGGGTGCATCTTGTCATCCTCAGCTGCTCTTTGAGAAAGCACTGCACCCACTCCCACGTCTGAAGCATCTACCTCCACCACAAACTGCCTTGCTGCATCTGGCATCTGGAGGATGGGAGCAGAAGTGAAACGTGTCTTGAGGATATTGAAGGCCTTATCAGCAGCTGATGTCCATTGGTACGGTTGTTTAGTGCTGGTTAGCGCCGTGAGTGGTGCAGCCACTGTGCTATAGTTTCTGATGAATCTCCTATAAAAGTTTGCAAAGCCCAGGAACTGTTGCAACTTTTTCCGAGACTCAGGAACTGGCCAGGAAGTGACAGCCGACACCTTCGTGAGATCCATCTGAATGCTGCCCTCGGTCACCACATACCCCAGGAATGAAACGGTTTTGGCATGGAACTCGCACTTCTCTGCCTTCACGAAAAGAGAGTTCTCCAGCAGGCGGCGCAGGACCAACTGGACGTGGTGCGTGTGTTCTGACAGAGTCTTTGAGAATATTAAAATATCGTCAAGGTACACAAATACGAACGTATTTAGCATGTCCCTGAGGATATCATTCACTAGGGCTTGAAAAACTGCTGGGGCATTGGTGAGGCCGAAGGGCATGACGAGATATTCATAGTGGCCTGTTGGTGTGTTGAACGCTGTCTTCCATTCGTCTCCCTCCCTCACCCGCACCAGATGGTAGGCATTGCGAAGGTCCAGCTTTGAGAATACGGTGGCTCCCTGCAGCAGTTCGAAGGCAGACGAAAGTAAGGGCAGTGGGTAGCGATTCTTAACCGTGATGTCGTTCAGACCCCGGTAATCTATGCATGGACGAAGAGAACCGTCCTTCTTACCGACAAAGAAGAATCCCGCTCCTGCGGGGGAAGATGACGGTCTGATTATCCCGGCGGCAAGAGAGTCATTAATGTAGTCCTCCATGGCCTTTCTTTCCGGGGCAGACAGTGAATAAAGACGACCCTTGGGGGGTGCTGTGCCAGGCAGGAGATCAATCGCGCAGTCATAGGGTCTGTGTGGGGGTAGAGATGTCGCCTTGGATTTGTTGAACACCTCTTTCAGGCTGTGGTAACAGGCCGGAACATTGGATATGTCGGGGGTAGCGCTAGATATTTCCCGGTGAACGGGCAGGGTGGCCCCCCTTAAACAGGTCTGGTGACAACTCCTTCCCCACTCACGGACTGTTCCGGTCTCCCAGTCGATGTGGGGGTTGTGCTGACGGAGCCACGGGTATCCAAGGATGAGTGGTTGGCCAGGTGAGTGTAGGAGGTGGAACTGGATGGACTCCTGGTGGTTTCCTGACAGCAGGATTGTCACAGGGGCGGAGATGTGAGTGACAGTGCCAAGATGATGCCCATCCAGGGCTCGTGCAGGAATGGGTTGTGTCAGTTGATGATGGTTCACGCCCAGTTGCCGTGCAAGCTCAGGGTCCATGATGTTTGCTTCAGCTCCGGAATCCACAAGGGCGGCCAACGTATGAGTGGTGTCGGAAAGCTGAAGGCGGAGATGAAGCAGGGTTTTTCGGATGGAGGGAGACTGAAGATTTGTTGAGCTCACCCGGATCTCCCCTACACCTGGTGAGCTGTGGCTTTTGCCGGACAAGTGGCGACACGGTGATTTTCACCACCACAGTAGAGGCAAAGGTTGGAGCTTAGACGGCGTCGACGCTCCTCGGGAGTCAGAGAGGCACGGCCAATCTCCATGGGCTCAGGCTGATTGAGTTGGCTTTGGGACTTGACAGGCAGGGGCTGGACAGAGGAGGTATCGACCCGAGTGCGGATGGCAGGTTGACTGAGACGGCCCTTCTCCCTCCTCCGGGTCTGTATACGGCGGTCAATGCGGACGGCAAGGTCAATAGCGGCATGAAGCGTTGAGGGCGGGTCATGGGAAACAAGCTCGTCTTTGATATAGTCCGCCAGGCTGTGGAGGAAGGCTTGCACCAGTGCCTCTGGGTTAAACGAGCTTTGACTGGCCAGGGTACGAAAGTCAATGGAGAAGTCTGCTACTGTCCTATTGCCCTGACGGATGGTGAGCAGAGCTTGTGACGCTTCGGCTGTTGGCGAGCCAAGGTCAAAGACCTTTAACATCTCCTCCTCAAAGGCACTGAAGGAGGCACAGGCTGGGGTTTGCCGGTCGAATTCCGCCGTTCCCCACAACCGAGCTCGACCGGTGAGATGTGTGATGACGTACCCCACCTTGGCTCCCTCTGTTGAGAAAGTCCTGGGCTGTAGTGCGAACTGGATTCGGCAGCTGCTCAAGAATGGTCTTACTTGCTTCTGGTTTCCATCAAAACGTTCTGGGTTCCCAATCTTTGGTTCAGGAGCGTGGGGATCTGGTGGCAGCACTGCCGGGCCTGCAGCATTGGGACCTCCAGCGGAGGGATGAAGGAGTGTCGGTGGTACAGGAACAGAAGAACCAGGGGTGGGTGCAGGTGGAGTAGCCGGATTTGAGAGTAGTTGCAGGGCTTGGACTAGCTGTTGTTGCTGCAGTTGGAACTGTTGCTGTTGCAGCTGAAACTGTTGCTGCTGCTGCTGAAGCTGTTGCTGTTGCTGCTGGATCTGTTGTTGCTGCTGGTTGACTAGCTGGAGAAGGGAAGCGATGTCGCCAGCCATCCGATTGATGTCTCCCTCAGTGCGTTCCAGTCGCTGTAGGGCAGTCATCTCTGGCTCTTCCTCCATCGTGGTCAGGGAGTGCGCTGGGTCCATGATGGTCAGATCGTTCTGTCAGGGACAGAAGACGACCCAAGAGCGCAAGTTCAAATTCAGAGTTGTTTATTGAAGGGGTTCAGGGGGGGGGAAGAGGAGTGAGTGTATCTTGAGGTCTTCGGAGGTGCCGGTTCCAGGGGTGCTAGGAGTGCCAGGGGTGTCAGGGGTTCCAGGGGTGCTTGGGGCTCAGGGGTTCTTCAGGGTCCTGTGGGTTACCTGGGCTCCGGGGGTCACCAAGTGTCCGGGGGTTTCCAGTCCAAAGTGCCTAGTGTGTGTGTCCCCCAGTGATCGAGCGGCGTATCGGGCTGAGGGTGGTGAAGCGTCTGGGCTCGCTCGTCTGGTGGTCGGAGACCTGGGGGAACACACACACAACAGCAATATGAATGGCAGGCAGTAGTACAGACCAGGGCTGGGCAATAATCGTGGTGAGAGACAGAAGGCAGAATCGAGTTACCGGAGGGGCTGAAGATTGGAGAGTAGTCGAGATCCAGAAGGCAGGTCGGGATAGCCGGGGCAGTAGAACAGGGAGGCAGTCAAGAACGGATCGGAATCACAGGTAGGAGTCAGAGGGTAGACAGACAGGCAGGTTACTGGTCCAGGTATGAAGACGATCTGACAGGGCTTGGCTGAAAAACAGGGCTATATATACTGGGAGAGGTTAGTGGAGAAATGCAGTGCAGCTGGCAGAGTAATTAGAGCAGAGTGGGGCAAGGTGAGGAAGGTGAGTGGGAAATGCAGCGCAGCTGGCCAGGTAGCAAGAGCAGAGCAGGGCGGAGCCAGGTGGAGCTCGTTAGGCAGAGTAGGGAGAGAGTGAGCAGAGTGGCAGAGAATTGAATGCAATTAAGATTGTTACCCAGGGGAGAGAGTGCTCATGACAATTACAAACAGACAGGATAAAAAAATGATGTGACGTGATCTTTAGAGACAGAAGAGGTAAAAATAAAAACAAAGCAGATTCCAAAAAATGGTATTTTGTGAATAAAATCAAAATGCTTTCATTTTCAAAACATTCAACCTGTTAATAAGATTGTGCAAAGACAACACATCAGTTGTTAAAGTCAGAATGATTGTTTTGAGGAAAATATAATGTGCTTGCAACAAAGTTATTTTTCTGTGCAATAGATGTTTTCAGCAGCTCAACTGGTGTTCATCTTGTTTTCCTTTTTGTTATCCTTAATATATGGCATATCCTGACTGAAAGCTTGCCATTTTTATAGCCTGTGTACTCTTATGATGGAACGACACTGTTGGAACATAGTAGAGAATGCAGCAATATCTAACGGCTGTGCTCCCAGATATAATACCTTGGTAGCTATGTATGCGGTTTAAAGTCTGAATATATCATCCAGCATTCAATTTCATGCTCCACATGAGTAAGAGGACTATAACCAAGGCACAACTTAAAAAAAAATTAAAACTTTTTTTTTTTGGTCTTTATTAATGATAGGTGGGCAGGAAGTGAAGGGAGAGAGAGATGGGGAGGGGTCGGCAAATGACCCAGGCCGGGAATCGAACTTGGGTCAGCTGCACGGCAGACAAGTGCCCTACCGCTTGGCCACGGCAGGCCCCAACCAAGGCACTACTGCACTCTGTTACCATCATATACCCTGTCTTTTAGACTGATCACTAAATCAAGCTAAAATATTCATCTTCTGTGTGATCTGCAGGGTGCATGACCCCATGATTTAATGATTTTAAAAAAGGATGAAATATTTTCCATTCTGTAATCATAGGACAGTTTCACATGTCTTCTGGGTCCATCCACAATGATCTTTGCCACATGCAACACGGTTAAATATCTGAATGATGTGCATTAATCAAGCGTTGGGTAGGGTGCTTATTGACAATGGGTATTTCATGATCTCATAACTCATAACATTATTTCACAGAGCGCTCTATTACAGAAATAGTCCTTATATGCCTGGATTTTTGATAATTCAATCTTTCTATGTAATAGATCAGTAGCCCCTCAACATATTCACTTCTGAGTGATACAGCCTCTCAGTGATGGTCTTTAATTTCTGCATTCATGTTGGCAGTCAGTATAGTTCAATTTAAATTGATCTTCCTTGTGTTACTTTGCAAACCTATCCAACTACAACATGTTTTGGCCCTCTCCCAACTTTTTTTTTAGATTTGTTGCATGGGTCAAATTTTAAATTAACACATATTTCCCTCAAAGTAATACAGTACTTAAGCCTGGCTTTCTCAGTTGATATGTTGGCCTTGTTCTATTGTCTATGTAATGCATGGATTGAATGTTTTGAAAATGGCAGCATTCTGCTTTAATTCACAAAATACCAAGTGTCCCAACTTTTTGGAATATGGTTTGTATGTAAAAACAAGCTATCAAGGATATAATATAATGCTCTATACATCAAGTGCAGACAGTTTGGAATATGTGGTTGAGATCACTTGTTAAAGGTGTATGCCACTATTTTGGGGCTTAATACCGTTAAAATCGTTGGCCGGGGTTTATAAAGGTGGTAAAGTGTCTTATTTTTCATGTTAAGTGTTGTCTTGCTTTAAGACAAGTTAAAAGAGGGAGTATGTCGCTAAGCTAGTGAAAGTTAATGGATCCGAGTAGCATGTAGCATGCTACTCGGATCCATTGACTTTCACTAGCTTAGCGACATACTACCTCTTTTAACAAGACAACGGCTTGCATGAAAAATAAGACACTTTACCACCTTTATAAACCCCGGCAGATTATTATTATTATCAGATTATTATTATCATTATTGCAGACAGGAGTTCTGTTAAACTGTTTAAGCACCATGATTGTAAGAATTGTGGTATACAGGTAGGGTTGCCAACCGTCACTTGAAATACGGAATTGTCTTGTATTTAGAAACAAAATCACGGTTCCTTATTGAGCTGAAACGGCATGCAATTTGGTTACAATGCAGGAATTGCAGCTAAGAAAAAAAAATGTTCTCAATATGATTATTGGTATTGTTTTTATTATTGTTGTTGATGTTGTGTTTTCTACTGAGTCTAAAAGTATGTGTGTGTGTGCGTGCGTGTGTGTGCGTGGGTGCGTACATGTGCGTGCATCAGGTGTGATGGGTGTGGATTCTCCTAACTGTAGCTACGTGTCTCTCCTGAACCATTTGGGGGTGGGACCTAATAACCACATCCACTCCGCGCTGCGTCCAGTCAAAAACTGGTGGACTCCCACCTACGTCATGGTGGACCTATACCTCTACGTCATCATAGACGTGGTGAGTATGTGTGCACATGTCTGTGTGTGTGCGCGCGCGTGTGTGTCTGTGCGTGTCACAAATTGGGTTTTCAGGAAAGGAAAGATAATAAATGCAGGGCCGAAAACACGAAAAAGGAGCAGAAGTAGTAGTAGTAGTAGTAGTAGTAGTAGTAGTAGTGTGTGTGTGTGTGTGTGTGTGTGTGTGTGAGTGTGTGATCAGCAGCAGCAGTAGTAGTAGTAAGAGAGAGAGAGAGAGAGTTGAAGGCTGATGTGTGTTCTGTTCCTTTCAGAATGAGAAGCACCAGAGTCTCACGACTGGATTTTACACGACTATGGTGAGTACTGAAGACACCTTTGAGGAGTACCATCACAAATATGTGATTAGAATTTTTCCAAACTTTTGAATTCTCATAATGATGTTTTAACACAGACTTCTATGGGAGCTGTAGAGTGTTCGAGTAAAATTCTAGAAGAACTGGGAGAAAGTCATTACTCCTCAAAAGGTTAAGAGCAGGGGCGCCTGCAAAACTGAAGAGTCAGTTACTTTGGTTCACATCACAAACATCCGCTGTAGGCCTACTTGGACCATATAACGGCCTGGGCATTTCTCAGAATTCTACAATGGCCTGATAGCATACAGAACAAAGTATTTTGGGGGACTGTGCAAGAGTATTCAAATAGGCTACTTGCACTTTTCGTTTTGAAGTCAGTCTATTGATGAAAACAAAGCCTCAACCTTCATATATAGGGCTATTTTCATTTTCATTGTTTTCAGAAAGGAGGCATAGATAACTTTGTAAATGCACAAAATCAAAAGACAGATTCATTTGGTGCTTTTTTCCACTGCCGTTGGATGTCGAGAATAAACATGAATGCGTCTTAATCCATGCCCTGTTTACCGGGTATCATGGGAGTTGTAGGCCCTAGTTTATTTAGTATGCTTGCTGCATTAGCAAGCCTTTTAATTGTTCTCCGGCAGTTTATTCTTCTTCTTAATCTACATTCTTCCATTTCACCTCTGCCTATGGGATTCTGTTGATCTGTCTCTCTGTCTGTCTCCCTGTCTGTCTCATCTCCTGACTTGTCTGTCTGTCTCCTCCTGACCTCTACGTCTGTCTGCAGTATTAGACATGTCTGTCTGTCTCCTCATTTGTCTGTCTGCATGTCTGCCTGTCTGTCTGTCTCCTCATCTCTCTGTCTGTCTCCTCATCTCTCTGTCTGTCTATCTCCTGACTTGTCTGTCCGTCTCCTCCTGACTTCTATGTCTGCCTGCAGCTTTGGACCAGTGAGTTTCTGCGATGGGACCCTGAGCACTTCTGTGATATCTACTTGATGACAATACCCAAGGATTACGTCTGGATACCGCCAATCACTGTTATGGAGAGGTGACTGTGTGTGTGAGCGCGTGTAGTATTGAGACTAAACTTATCTACACTTGACAGTGTGTGTGTGTGTGTGATCTTGAGACTATGCTAAGCTATACTTTGTGAAAGTGTTAGCATCTGCCAAACGTGTGTGTTTATGTGTGTGTCAGGACTGTAGTATTTGAGTCCGTTTTTCTATGGACTTGGACTTGTCTTGGACACGCTATTAGTATGACATCGACTTGTCATGGACTCAGATTCTGGTTTTGCAAAATTAGCCTTATGGACTCGTCCGTCATGGATTCCAAAGTGGAGCTGGAAATCCAATAACATACAAGTTTGTCTTTGAATGCAAGGCATACCTTATACCTAGATTACCCTAATGTTCATGACATTGATCCTTTTCATTGTTTAACACTGACCGACATGTGACTCAGACTTGACTTGAACTCTAATCTTTTTGGACTTGGTCTAGTCTAAACTCAAACGTCTTTGGACTTGGACTTAATTGCCTGGTCTTGGACTTGTCTTTGACTCTGCAAAGGTTGACTTGACTACAGCCATGTTGGGGGTCATCCCTATGTTCCCCGGGTCCTATGTTCCCCTCTACCGGGGAACTTAGGACCCTTTTTTCCAAAAAGGGTTCTATGTTCCCCGCTGCTTCCAAGTAGACTGCTGCCGCATGGCAAAGCGCAGGTTGTTGTTGCAGCTCTGTCAGGTTAGGTTTAGGGATAGTTTTGGTCAGGGCACACATTTACAACTCAGAAACATTGCATTTCTGACAGGTTAGGTTTAGGGATGGTTTTGGGAAGGGCACAATTTGAAAACTTGTAAACATACAATGCTGGAAACATAGAACCCTTTTTTAGAAAAAGGGTCCTATGTTCTCCACTCCCATACAAAGACAGGGGAACATACTGTAGGACCTGGGGAACATACAGTAGGTACGCTCCCCCCTGTTGTGTGTGTGTATACTGAGCTAATATTGAGCTAAGCTACACGGAACATGCCAGCATCTGCCACTTCCTATGTGAATGTGTGTATTTGTTTGTATGCGTGTGCATGCGTGCGTGTTTGCCTGCGTGTGTGTGTTTAGTCTCGAGACTAAGCTAAGCTTCGAGGAGAGCTCCTATGTGAGCCTCCAAGCGTCTGGTTTGGTTGGCACTGGAGACAGCTACAAGATCACCAGCACCTGCAAGATGGAGCTCTTCAAATTCCCCTTCGACACCCAGCAGTGCAAGCTCACTGTACTAACCACCCTCAATACCAGTGAGTATGTCTGTGTGTGTGTGTGTGTGTGCGTGTGTTCCCTTTAAAACACTTTTTTTTGACTGTCACAGGAAACGCAACTGTATCGACCTACCATTCATGTGAATAGCGTCACTAACACATTTCCAGAATAGTTATTTCATTTGCTATGAAACTATTACATTCAAGGCTTTATGCAATACATCGGTTCTACTCACAACCCTCTGTGATCCACCCGAACTGCAGCTAGGTAAACGCTTAGGGTGTCAGACTTGTTGCCGGGTTGACTCCCGAAAGGGCCAAAGGTTGCCGGTTCAACTAGTCCTGACCCACCAGGTTCATGGGGGGGAGTAATTAACCAGTCCTCCTCCATGACTGAGGTACCCTGAACCTGTGTGAGATAAGTAGTTGTTCTCACTAATCAGGATATGCTTTGCGGTTGGAATTTCACGGGAGAAGAACACAGCTTGAAACAATAACTTTATATCAAAAATATATGGGCTTTTATTTTCACCAAAATAAATATGCACATGGGCAACAAACTGAAAGATACTCAACATAAATAACAGAAATTCTGCATCCAACGATAACTCAGACTTCAAAATGCTACGACACATACATTTCACGACACACTGCTTTCTCTGGTTACCAGCAGTTGTCTAAATGAACATAGCCATACAACTAGCTCCTTCTAGCTCCTCTCCTCAAGCTACCCATTCCCGGGTATACATACACACTTCAATCATTCAATTAACCAATGACTGATAGCTTACTAATTACTGACAGGTACCTCACCTGATTACATTGCCGTTTTCAACTCAATACAATTAACATAACATAACAGAACAGAAATCACAAACAAAGGAAAATCACAGTTGCCCAAGCAATCCCCCACCATCATACACAATATGCATTTAAATCAGTCAGGATCAAAACATTAGTCCATTATTTCACCCGACTTCAAGCAATCACCACCAGAGGTGGAACGTAACTAAGTATTTTTACTTCGTTACTGTACTTAAATGTTTTTTTCTGGAATTTGTACTTACTTGAGTGAAAATAAAAATGCAGACTTTTACTTTTACTCAGTTAAATTTTTTGACAATTACTTGTACTTTCTACTCCTTACATTTCTAGAAGAAGACTTCGCTACTAGTTACATTATGTATCTGTAGCCTCAGCTTTGGGCAGGGAGGCGGTACCAAGCCCCTCTTCCAAACTGACACCCAGACAGACAAGATACTTTAAAAAAACATCAACAGGACTCCATAGTCATGTTCAAATAGAACCAAAAACCATTGCAGAAACTTTTTTCCTATTGGATCAAGTTGGCAGACATGGAGAAAGACAGCCATTGCACGAGTAGGCCTACTTGTACTTTTGTACCCAAAAAGTAGATTTAAAAGTTAGTACTTAGGACCTTTACTTAAGTACATTTTTGTTATACAACTTTTACTTTCACTTGAGTAATTTTTTCGCAGGGTACTTCTACTTTTACTTAAGTACACAACTTCAGTACTTCTTCCACCTCTGATCACCACCTGTCCGAAGTCACGGTGATTGGGAAATTCTGCTCACGTGGTGCGCGCTTTCCACGCAAGAGTCAAACCAACAGATGGAAACGAGAAACGCAGTTGCTGAAGCAATGTACAAACTGTCCGTCCTTGTGTGTGCCGATGCGCCAGTGTGTGTGTGTGTGCGTGTGCTTTGCAATGTCTCCTGTGCGCACCTTGCCTCGCGATCATCGCGGAGCACAAACAGATTATTAGATGAATTGCGCAGCTGCCCATGAATACCCAAAGTACGTATATGAACGTTTTAAAAAACTTATGAGAAGGGTAGAGTTAGCCTTCTCACAAGGCGCCATTGGGGGCTGCCCCCTTGCACGGGTGAGGCGTAAATGCAATTCCGTTGTGTGCAGTGTGCACTTGTGTGCTGTGTCACAATGACAATGGGAGTTTGGTGTTTCCCAGTTGGGCTTTCATTTTTGGTTAAGGAACCACATACATTTTAACGACTGGGGTTTCAGGATGTCACTAGGGGATATGATCCCATGTGAAATGATTGAGAAACAGTTGAGGAATATTCAATTATTCTAAAGTTATGTAGTTCTCCATTAAATATGTATTGGGTGTGTGTGATCTAGCATTAAATGTGTTTGTGAGATACGAAGATGGTAAATACACACACAACATACACAGTCCCACATACAAAAATACAAACAGGAACAAATACAAAGGCACACACACACACACACACACACACACACACACACACCCTAAACAT